>NW_024962262.1:22736690-22773545 GCF_019238085.1 Lagopus leucura
CGGCAAATCATAAATTCCAAGTACTTTCCTTCCACTTGGTTTTCCTCAACCTTTCCTACATTAAACTTAAGGTACATTTTGCTTAAGGTAAACACCTATGAAAATGAGTGTTCTATAAACACACACAAAACAGGCTGATTAGGATTAAAATATGTATTTACAACTATTTCAACTACAACAGTTTTCAGGAAAAGACTCAACCTTACATCTCTGTCTTTAGCAAAGGATATTCAGTAATTTCAAAACCTACTGCAGAACAATTATTTGAGTAAATAAATCACCAATAAAATCCAAGATCTGTTTGCTTGACAAATATGATCTTCAGGAACTAAATTATTAAATTTGGTTCTACATTTATATTCATTTTATATGTATATTTTTTCACTAAATGTAGCTGTAGAAATGCATATTGGAGGATATAATACTTGCAGAGAACCAAGATGCTTGCTTGAATCTATCTGCCACTTGCTGGTCACTCAGAAAAAAGTACTTAAGTTAAAAACCCTTGAGCACTCTTCATGTGTGCTTCATAAGCAATGCTGTGATCTTTATTAAACTCTGTTCCTTGTGTCATCCAGAATTTCATAATCAAATTATACAATAGTAAAAGCAGATTACAAATGCATCATCATATATCTTAAGGTAATAATCCATTTCTTAAATGGAAGAAAGAACATACATTTTGTAATGTGCCTACATGATAGACATTTTGGGCTACTGTGTTACTATCCTTCTGCAGTGATTTCTTTAAATTTCTAACTCCCTGCAAAATGGAATTGGTCTGACTATCCAAGTACAGTCAGTACAGAGCACTGCACTAAATAAATATTCTGGACCTATGTTTTCCTGAAGCAAATTCTTACAATAAAAAGTCTCTAACTTGATTTCTTTGACTATATGTCTTTAGGGCACTCGTGTTGGTATCTTGTTATTACCCACAATCTTCAATCTTGTTCAGTTGCCAGTCAGCACAGCCATTTACTTATCATGCAAACAAAGTTAAGGTTGTGTTTAAAACAATGGCTTGCAGCTGTTTCCAGCTCTAGTTATTAAAAATACAACATTCTGGTCAACTGAGAGAGTAGCTGACAGTTTTGCTCAAAAATATGATTTAGCAAATATAGTAAATAAGAAATTAAACTGTACTGTATAAAAGGGCTTTCAGATTGACTTCCACAGTGCTGCTGCTTGGTTGCTGTGTATAAAAGATAAAAATAATGTATGCAAATTAGATGAAGATGAAATTAAAGAAGTCTAGCAGAGAATGGCTAAAGAAGCCAATTTTATTTTATGGTTTGTAACTGGATAAATAATTCTTCCATAGGCATGAAAACAGCAGAAACATATCGGTGAGTTCATTTGAGCATTTCATTTGTTACTCATCCTCACTCAGAAATTACTGGGAAATTAGTTGTTAAAAGAAATAAGAAGAAATATCATGCTTGTTTCATCTCAAGGTGGACATTTTATCTTCATTTGGATCAAATTAACACACAAATGACACAAAACGTAGTTTTCAATTCTGTTTTAAGATACAGCTCAGGAAAACAATCTAGAAGGAAAGAAAAGTTCATGAAAGAGACAAATTAATTTGGATTTTTTTTCAATGAGTTGACTCTGAATCATTTAACATTAATATTTACTTAATGAATAGAACTCTCATAAGGATTCACTAAATACAGAATTTATTCAATTATATATCGGCAAGATTACTATTTCTTCTGCTGCTCACATTTTTAAACTGTTAAGCTATTGACAATCATTGCCAATGCAGCAATAACTCATCTTCTTTCATGCTTTCATACTTTCTATATTTTTCCCTCAATCTCCTTATAAAAACATGTAAGACCACTGGTTATGTTATCCCTAAACTCCTTAATAAGAAGTTCAAGATTATTTTAAAAACTTGTGCATATATTCAAAAGTATGCTGATGAATGCTTATGTAGTGACAGAACAGTACCCTCTGCTTATTAGACTAATTTGTTATTGTTTTAATAAAAAGTATGAACCTATTTTATTCACTAGTAGCTTTTTAAATTGGCTTAGTCTTTGGGACTAAAGCCAGTCATTTTGTTTAAATATGCACAGAACCTAGCAAAATGAGCTTTTCTCCTTAGTGCTTCTAAAACACTACCTGGAAATCCCCATATACTCGTCTAAGGATTTTATAATACACAGCAATACAATTGCTTCTATTTTTCAAAGGAAAGATAAGAGCGAGTGAGAAAGAAATACATCATGAATATGTTTGTCTGAGAAGCTCTACTAAAGCCCAATATAAATCAGTTCTGTTCATTCAATGACGACTATGTAATATTAGCCTCTTTGTACTGCTCAGACTCGTAAAGGAAACCTGTGTCATATGTGGGAAAGTACCTATATCTCTAAGGACTGTAATACTAAAGCAAATGTTTATTTTCATGAAAGTCATCAGTTTCCATGACTTAAACAAAAATCAGTGCACACAATTAACTAAAGCCTATCTACTTTTCATCATCAAGATTAAATGTTTACATTAACTAAGTATGCAGAAAATATAGAGTATTATTCCTGACTGATTCCGGTCTCAATGACTCTCTTTTCCTTTGTTTTACTTCTCAACATTATCACAGAATGTTGTTTCTTCAATACCTGTAGATTTTCACTGGGTATTAGAAAAAATATTGGATTTGGTCTGATGTGTAATTAAAAAGATTTTGCTTGGTGACCTTGATTTGTTTTTGTTGTTGTTGTTACTCTTGCTGCTTATGTTTGTGTTTGATTATCCCAATAATTTGAGAGTTGATTAACATGAAACTGTTATTTAAATAAAGAATTCCTTGTAGTTTCAGCTGAATAAGTTCTAGAAGGTCCAGCATAGTTGTGTTTAAAAGTTTTACTTTATATTTAGCATGGTCAAGTGCCAAGCACAGGATCACCTTTGTTCCTTGCCAGCGATCTGGCACTGACTGGTGTTATACAGCTTTGATTTCAGCAACTGATATTCTCAAATATATTACTTAACCTTAAATATGGAGGACCTCCTTCTATCCTTCATTCTCTCTCTTTCTTTCTCTCCATCTTTCACAGATCTGTATCTGGCAAAATTCCAAACAAACAAGTTTTTCAAATCTGCTAAAGTAAGAGTCAAACCAGTCTTTTTGGCTTGACTTTGGAATCATAGATTATTGTCTGAAGTATAGTGGCTCCTATTCAATTCAGTAAAATCATATGAAGACAAAACATTAATTTAAGCTCTTAAAATAAATTTATACACAGGGAAAAATTCCCAGGTTTTGAAATCTACCAGTATCTTTTGAGGTCTGAATTGGTCTACTTTGAGAATTCATCAGAATCATTATTTGGGCCAATTTTTATTCATCTCTCTATCTAGCTATGTACCTATTTTTCCTGTCAGACAAACAAGATCCAAAAACTTTGTGTAACTAAAGCTTTTAGAGGTAATCCCACACAAATGAATACACACTATATCGAAAACATCAGACTTTATATGGAATTAAATGCTAATATCATAAGATTGTCAGAGATTATGTTGCAATGAGAGAAATTAAGTTTAAAAAAATAATCAGATAAAGTATTTTTCTAAGAATCTCAAAGGAATCAAAGTACAAATGATCTGTGCTACAGGAAAACTATGCAATTAAAATTGTATTCTGCTACTGCTTAATTTAATGGGTCTTCAATAAGTGACAAAGAAATCGGGATTAGACCTTTCATCATTAAATAGCTATTAAACCACAGAGCTAGAGAGCTGACAGCATTGTACTTCTTTTTAAAGAGGTGCTAAAGATGATCCAAGAAATCATTGTGTGATATATTTCATCCTAGTGTTAGGATAAAATGCTCTAAAACAAAACAAAACAGAAAATCCATTAATAGTGAAGTCATAAAGAACTTAAATTAACCTAATACATTAGGGGGAAACTAGTAACAACTTCTGAAAGGTGAATTATGCCTACAAGAATTCTCTAAGGAGTTGTCTGCATAACAAACAATACAGATTATCATAGAATCATAGAATATCCTGAGTTAGAAGGGACGCACAAAGGATCATGAAGTCCAACTCCTGGCTGCATACAGGACCACCCAAAATTCAATCCATATATCTTAGAGCACTGCCAAACACTTCTTGAACTTCTGGCAGGCTCTGTGCATTGACTGCTTCCCTGGGGAGCCTTTTCCAGTGCCTGACTACAGTGAAGAACATTTTCCTAAAATCCAATCTGAACCTCTACTGATGCAGCTCCATGCTGTTTTGGGTTCTGTCACTGTCAGCAGAGAAATGAGATTAACATGTTGCCCTCCAGTCATTTCCTAAGGAAACTGTAGGCCACCATGAGGCCCCCCCCTCAGTCTGCTCCAGGCTGAACAAATCAAGTGACCTTAGGTGCTCCACAGACATCTTGTGCTCTAGACCCAGAATAATCTTCACAATTTTGCCAGGCACTGAACTGAAAAAAAAAAACAGTCCTGTTATTACCACAGTTTTTCTTGTCCTTCATGAAAACCAGGACAATACTTACCAGCTTCCAGTCAAGTGGGCCTCTCCCAAGACCACTAAAAAATAAGTGAGGAACATCTTGCAGTAACATCTGCCAGCTCCTTGAATACCCTGGGATGAATCCCATCAGGCTCCACAGACTCATGCATCCAGCTCAAGCAGCAGATTCTGCACAAGTTTGATTTTGCTATGAGTTTATTGTTCCTGTGGTCTTGGTCTTCCAGCTTAGAGCTCTGGAGGTCTCAGGGGCTATCACCTATGTTAAAGACAAAGGTGAAGAAGGCATTGTCACTTCTTTGTCTATATTCCTATTTGTGACGTGACCATCCTCATCAAGTAGAGGCTCAATGTTATCTCTTGTCCTCCTGTTACTGTTAAAATATTTTTAAAAGCCCGTTTATATTGATCCCCGCACAGTACTGGCCAGCTTCATCTGAAATTAATACTTGTAATTAATTTTCTTTTTTTCTCATATTATAACATTTAGCACTGACTACTTTCACAGTTTGTTTTTCATATGTACTAATTGGTTGGAAAATTGTTCATATAATTATATAATTTTCAGCACCTCATAACTTGACTTCCGTTTGTGGAAGCATCCACTTCTGCCTTGTTTCGTTGCTGTGTGTGCATATTCTAAGGGGAATGTATCCAGGTAGATACTGCAACAGTACTGAAAGACATCTAGTAAGATTCTCATCATAGTACAATGAAAATTTACAACTATGTAAATGCTCTGTATAATTATTAGTTATAAGAATGACAGGATCACATTTATCACATTACACAGTGATAAATTGAATTTACGTATGTATCTCAAGGATTTAAACAGGGGACTACCAAAGTCATGCTCATGTTCCCTCTTCCAGATGGAATTCAGTATTCTACCCTAGGCCTATGTGATAATCACTGCCCAGAGGCAAAGATGTTAAGGTCTGTCTTTAAATTTAATTGTACCAAAACAAGTCCTCTGGTATCTTTCTAGGCTATGGCTAGACAGTCACAGCTAGTGCTAATCTTATTGTTAACGTCAAAGGCTTAGCATGACAGCAGCAGACAAGATAGGTGCCAGTGAATGACAGAGTAATCAGTTTAGAATAGGACTAGTTCATCCATAAGGGATCAGACCATAAGAAATCACTATCAGCATGTCCACATGTTTACTTCTTTTCTCATTCTGATGGCTGTTAGATCATTTAACAGCATATTTCTTTGTCAAAGATTATTTGAAATTCATGCAATTATAACACTGTAAACCTGAAAGGATAAAAATCTTTGCATCTACCTGTAATAGCAGTATTTAATGCTTCAAGTTGTAGCTAAAATTTTTCTGTAAAAATAATTCCAGATATCATTTTAACAACTGCTTATAATGAATTTCTCCAGTCCTAGAAATTTCCTTTACAGTTGTTATTCACTACAATAATAGATTTTAATGTTATTTAAATACATTATACATCTTTAACTGTTACATTATTTAAAAAAGAGAACTTGAAAGTGATTCCTATAGAAGAGAACAATGGCATACTAGTTAATTTATACCTTTTGGGAATTCATTCCCAATTTGCTAACAAAAACTGTTTTTTTCAGATTCACAGTAGCTCTTTCCAATTTCTGGAATTGCTTTTTTAGTCTTGATGCTGATGGCAAGAACATAAATATAATCATTGTGCACTTCTAAGAAAAATAAAATTCCAAATCAAATTAATTCTATGTGGTATTTTTGCTAAGGACCATCATATTTTGCATTTTCAGTACAAGAGCCAGTTTCTCAGTGGCACCTAATCTTAAAACACTCACTTTCCAAACATTCAACATGAACCATAATTTTGCATTCATTTTCCATTAGTCGGTGTTCCAGCATGTTTTCTACCACCTCTGTATTATTAACTTTCAAAGCTTTATTTGTATACCAACAATCAGCAATAAATATTTAAACACATTTTCATGGAAAGCAGCTAACTCAATAGTAAATCGAGCCAGTAGTAAACATGTTAACTTTTGCATACAATTTCTAATAAGTAACAGTAGAGCTTTGAGATACCATACTTGCATTTTTTTTTTCTTGAGTGTCATGGTTTTGTGATTTTTGGCTTTCAGTATTCCACATCATAACATCATGTGGGGCACTGGGACTTTAACTGTCAGTGCTCAAGTCCTGGGTACCTGCCTGAAGAGAAGAAGAACTACATTCCCCAGGGGACCTTGCGGTCAGGGAGAGGAGGTTTAACTCCTGGCAAGGTCGCATGATCTCTCTTTCTCGCCTGCCCTTTGTCGTGGGCGCTGCTCTGGTCTCCCTGCTGCTCAACTGGACTGCGCATCTCACCTCAGCGTTGTGGTGAGGCCTATCCACCTTTCGGACATTCTCTCTCTCATTATATTTGATTTATTAGCTTCAATTCTGATTATATTGTATTATAGTGTGTTATCTTGCATTCCGATAATATACTTAGTAAATTAGTTTGTTTCTCCTCAGATCGGTGCTGCTGTTTTAATTATTTTGAGGTCTCCTGTTTTTTTTTTTTGTTTTTTTTTTTTTTTCCGGAGGCGCGGATCTGCGGATCCCTCCATCCCGCTCGTCACGGAACCGGGCCGAACCAGCCCATAAACCGTTGACACTTGAGCTAATTAGGCAGCTGATGGCAAAACTATGACTTATCCAGTGATAATCTAAGCTTATTTAAATTGTAACAGAATAGATGTCCACCTACAATAAATCATTTTTCTGAGTATTTTGGGGTGAATAAATACTAAATGCTTACATGCAAAATCATAATAATTAAATTTCTAATGTATGCTCTAGAAGAATGTAATTCAAGCATAAGCAAAAACAAAAAAAAACTCCAATAAATCAATGCATGATTCACTCAAGTGAACTTTTTCAACCTAGAAAGACTGTTCATACTTTATCACTGCACTTAATTTAATTCCTAATTGTTTCCAGATGATTTTACAAGTTCAGGAAACATTTTGGCTCTTCAAAATACTACAGATTCCAGCTGTAGATTTTCCAACAGCTGATACTCTTAAGCTCTCAAAATGAAAATGTTGAATTAAATATATATATATATATATTTTTCAATGTGAAAAAAAAAAAGCTCTATTATGGAATTGAGTTCTAGAGGAAAAAGAAGATGAGAAGCTGTCTAGATTTTTATTTACTTCAGAAGACAATGAGAATTTTTAAGAAATTATTAAAACAAAAGACATTAAAAGAAAAAGATTGAAAGATTGAAAGTAAAACAAAACATAAGGCAGAAGATTAAAAAATTAAGATTGTGTAAATAACATTTGAGATGTTGAAATGAAGGATCAGTAAAGTTTGATTTTTTATGGGTTAAGTACAGGTTCTGGGAAGTACATGCTGTCCTTAATAAAATCTTAGTACACAAGTTATGAGGAGTATTTGCTCTTTTGCATCCTAACAATTTAAGGGGAATCCTCTTTGGACAATTGTGGGAATATAGTTAACAGCTTAGAAATAGGAATATCAAGTTCAAAATGTATACATCAGTGCGGTGCACTCTATGAGCAAATGCATTTTAACTACAAAGTTGATTATTAGTGTTATTTTTATGTAGATCTTTTTACGCTTTCAAAAGCTACTACCTGTCCAAGGTGGACTATTTGATTACTTTAATTTCTTTATTAAATGACCACTTTGCAGGATTCCTGTATCTGCATTTGTTTGAAGCATTATCTTCTATGAGTTGATTCCAATAGCATATAATCAACTTTGAAGCAAGCAAGCAAGCAAAAAAAAAAAAAAAAGATACAAAAAGAAAAACACTAACAAGATTAGCACCTGTGAAGCAGATTTAATTTCTGAACTTCAAAAGATGCCATATTGTATTTACAAAGATTTAGGTAAATGTAACTACTTTATGTAAATTCAATAACACAAATCCAATTGTGTTTCATTTATTTGAAGTCAGTTATGCTGTGTAACATGGTTCTTTCAGTTTGCATAAAGCACTAGCAGTCCCCAAGCTGTGTGTGAAGCTTCAAATTAATTTTTTTTTTTTTTTTTTGGACACATTCAAGATGCAAATTAGAAACAAAGAAAGGTTAACAAAAGAATGATCAAAAATAACTGAGCCTTACAATTTATACCTTCAGTGGTTTAAGATGGAGATATGAAAAAAGCATAATGAAATGGTAGTCTTCACTGATTATTACGTCACTGATACATTTTCCACTGTCTTTCTAAAGAGAGAAATGTTGTATTTAGGTAGTCAAAACATTGCAGAAGTAATGTGTATTCATGGCATGTCTGTTAACTAACAGTTTGTAGTCATATTCTGCCTTCAAATCCTTGTCATCTATTTCATATTATTGTCAGAAATTATCATTATTAATGATGATGATGATGATGATAATAATAATAATAATAATAATAATAATAATAATAAACATTCTTTCCAGTCTAAGACGTTTTGGAGAATTTTTATTTTTTTAAATTCTCCTTGATAAAATTATAAGTGCTTAACACTGAAAACTATAGTTTTTATAGCACTGGAGAGGAAAAATTTAGACATTTAGAGAAACTCTTGACTTTCTTAAGTTTCTAAAATCTCCTACAAGTCATTGATTTTCAGAAGATGCTGATAAAATACAATTAATTTTTAGAAAAAGTTTTGTTGCTTTTTTTTCCCCTAAAAATCAGTAGTTTTTAACTCAGCATAAATTTTACAGCATTAGCTGAGTCTTTCATATATGTTTAACATATTTACAATCTTCATACACTCCCACTATTAATTGAAATATATTTATTCTGTATTTGTAATTTCTTTTTAATTTTATATCTTTATTTTATTGTATTTTCATTATATAATAAGAATGGAAGCTAAAACAATTGACTATACATTTGACTGCCTATACTGTGTTTTGACAGTTTTCATTCTTACTATTTCTGTTTAAAAATAGAAAAATAGAAAAAAAATGTTTTTTGTTAAAAACAAAATAAAACATAAAGAAGAGATGAAATTATATTTCCTGAAGAGGTAAGTACAAGATATTTAAATACAAACACTAATAAAATACAGAGCTAATGCATTATACGTACTGTATAAGAATATAGATTATAAGAATATAAGTTTATAATAAGTTTATAGTAAATAATAAGTATAAGAAACTAGAATTAGATTCTGCAATGAAGGTACATGATACTGATATGGAATAATATAGTTTCTTGTCCCTCCTTCTTTTTCTGGCATTCGTATTTTACTGTATAGATTATATAAATTGTTTCTTATACATGCATCAGATTTTATATCCTCCCAAGTATAATAGTCCCCTTTACCTAAAAATGCTTAGGATATTTCTGTTATCCCTCTACATGGTTCAGCATTTGAGCCCTCTTTTAGTCAAGGCAACATTTTTCTTCAAGGTCATTCAGATGAAATACCTTGATACATGATGTCAAAACAAAACAAAACAAAAAGAACAAAGCACTCATTCTGCATATAATCTGTGGATTTCCATCTCACTAACATTCCCAATATTATGGTTTTAAATAAATGAATATAAATATAAATGAACAACAGAAATTCTTGATCCATGCTAATTTTATTTTCATAATAATCTGCCATTATTCATTTCTCTGTGAGGTAAGCAATCGATTTTCTCAGATTTTTTCCTACAATACTGATTTATTTTCATCACTCTTTCCTGAAACACTCTTTCCTGATTGTAAGTAGTAGACGTAGGTGGTTTTTTATTCATTTCAGAATCATGTTAAATGTCACATCTGTACTGGATAATACTCTGTCAACTAAGAACTGTCTACATAACAAAAATGCATATTCAAGATCTCTTACTGCAGTGGTTACAAATGCTAAAAATTGCTTTAGAACAAGACCTTTATTTGAACAGAACCAAGAAAATGTAAAAAGATTTCCCCCTCAACTTCTGTGAATTAATTTACGGATCTTAGAAACCCTAAAGAAAACCTGTTTTCTTAAAGTGAAGTGTGCATATATCCAAGGTATGAATTCAGTATCTAATCATTTGACTTTTTCAAGTAAATATGTTAGATAAATTTGCGACATGATGGAAAGGTGAGAAAAGTGTAACTTAAACTTTTTGCAAAGGAAATAATCAATTTCTTTGTGAGTGTTTTGGATTTGATTTGGATTGCTGCCTTGTTGATGAAGAAACAAGAGGGAGGATTTAGGAAACTAACCTTAACTTAGATGTATTGTGAAAGGTTTACAAATAATTGAGAGGTTCTGGTGGTACAAAGTTACACAAACTTCTGATCATATGTATGCTGTATGCCAAGTTAGTTGCCTTTAGCATGTAAAACAAACAAAAATCATATTCAATTCAGACAGGAAACAAAAGTTTGCAGTTTCATCTTTACTATAGTTGGCTGAAGAAAATTAAAACTTCAGAACAGAAGAATGACCTTTACTAACCTCCTTGGTAACAGGAGTTACCTTCAGTTCAGTCTTATGAACTGTTCAGTTAATTCATTTTTCTTTTATGCTTCCAGAATGTTTCATAGTATTATTAACAGATAAAAGTGTCCAATGCACTTAAAGGTAAATTGCATAAAACTTGATGTGAAAATCCTTTCAAGAATCTTTTGGGAGTTAAGAATTTGCTTTTGTTGCCAACATGTAACTGTCCAAAACTATTTGAAAGGAAGTAAGATGTTCAAAGATTTTTTGAATGTTCAACCTTACATATAATACTGGAGTGTAATGGGCCATTTGGGTGGTGTTGCCATGAAAAATACATCAGATAAAAAGAGCACAATAACACATTTTGATAGGGCAAATTATCAGCTACAAAATACCGTTTTTCGTCACCACTATCAGCTATGCATTTTCACCAGTGATGAACAAGAGTCTGCATGCCATGCTAACAAAAATCAGAACCAGTGGAGGTGACTCACTGTTCAACACCTGCTGTGATTACATCATTGCTAGGAAAATGTTGCCCATACAGTCCATTTTTTATCAGTCCAAATAGGTGGAAGTCATAAGGCATCAAATCCAGACTATACTTTGGGCGTGGTAGGAGAGTCCAGCCAAGACTGACAATGTGCTCCATGGTCTTCAAACTAGTCTGGGGCCTGGCATTATAATGTTCCACGAGAAAGACTGTCTTTTTCTCAGGCTTTACTCATAGGAGAGTTGTTTCAGCCCCCTGATCATTTTCATGATTCTCTTCTGGGCCCATTTCAAACATCTTTCTTGTTCTGGAAGCCTCAGGCCTGCATGCAGTACTCAAGATGGGGCCTCAGGAGGGCAGAGTAGAGGGGGACAATCATCTCCCTCTCCTAGCTGGCCACCCTTCTTCTGATGCAGCCCAGGACTCAGTTGGTTTTCTGAGCTGCAAACACATACTGCTGCCTTGTGCCCAGGTTTTCATCCATCAGACCATAAAGTCTTTCTCCACAGAGCTGCTTCCAGTGAATTCTTCTCCCAGTCTGATCATGTCAGGCATTGCCTCAACCCAAGTGAAACACCTTGCATTTGGCCTTATTAAACCTCATTAGATTCCTGTAGCCCCACTTACTAAGCTTGTCCAGGACTCTTTGCATTACATCTTTTGCTTCTATTATATCAACTGTAGCACTCAGCTTGACGTCACTAGCAAACTTGCTGAGAGTGCATTCAGTCCCACTGATAAATACGATAAAGAGTGGCTGTCCCAAGATGGACCTCTGGGGGACATCACTTATCACAAACCTCCAACTGGAGAGTTGTTGATCACAATCTTCTGTCTGTTATCATCCAACCATTTCCTTATCTATTGAGTAGTGCACCAACTTAGAGATATGAATGAAATGTGATACCATGCAAAAGGCCCTGCAAAAGTGCAGGAAGACAATACCAGTAGCCCTTCCTTTGACAATGTCCACTGATGCTGTCACTCCATCACTGAAGGCCATCAGATTTGTGGGGCATGATCTGCCCTTGTTTGAGCCATGCTGGTTATCTTGGATCACATCCTCATCTTGCATATGTCTTAATATAGCTTCCAGGAGGATCTGCTCCGTGATCTTCCCTGCCAAGGATGTGAGGTTCACTAGCCTGTAGTTCTTTGGATCTTTTTTTGCTCTCTTTCATAAATGAGAATTGTATTCTCTTTTATGAGTCACCAGGGACATTGTCTGAAAGCCACGACTTTTCAAATATAACAAAAAGTAGATGTAGTCAAGGACTTGTGGTTCTATGCTTTTGGTTAGGCTTTACTCCACTATCTGGACTTAAAGGAGACTCTGAAAAAGCAATTGAAATTCAGCCAGGAGATCTTCCTTAACCATGTGCAGGTGTAGATAGATCTAGAAATAATATTCATTCTGAGGTTCAAACACTTAAGCTCCCACTATAAACTCTTGACAGTTTATGGGCTGGATCAGTCCAGTTCTGTGACTAGCAGGGTGGAGGGATTTTGCAAATCCGCGCCTCCAGAAAAGGGAAACAGGGGACCCCAAATAATTAAGAACAGCAGCAACAGTCTGAGGAGAAACAAACTAATTTACTAAATATAGTATCAGAATGCAAGATAACACACCATAATACAATATAATTAGAATTGAAGCTAATAAATAAAATACAATGAGAGAGTATCTGAAAGCTGTAGGCCTTACAGCAGTGCTGTGGCGATGCATGCACTTGGGATGAGCAGCATGGAAAAGAGCTGAAGAAAAAAAAGGGATGTCAGATGACCTACCAAAGCCTTATATATGTTCCCCCTGAGGTGAAATGATAACAGCACAGTAAAAAGTCTTCTGGGGAATGTAGTTTTACTCTTCTGGGACAGGTACCCAGAACTGGAGCATTAACAGTTGAACTCCCAGTGAACTACATGATGTTATGATATAGAATACCAATAACCAAAAATCATAAAACCATGATGAAATAAATATTGTAATTTTAGACTCTTCTTGATACCTGAAACATTGAAAATGGATAGCAAGCTTTGGCATAGCAGAGTAGAACATCATTTGGATCATCCTCTAGTCAGGTAAAATATTTTGCATTATCTAAAAAGATAGCAGGTGTCTGAAGTTACACCACAGAACAATTCAGCTCGCCAAATGTAGATTCTTTAGGATGTGATTAATACATCTAGAACTCATTATCTGTATTGAATGAACCTCTTTTGACCAGGATGACTTTGGACATTTAGATTTTTATATAAATATTCATATATAAGATATCTAAATTTAGTTATTTTTTATTTCTGAAATTCAGGTCTATTATTTATTTATTTATTTATTTATTTATTTATTTATTTATTGGATTCTTAGGAATATACAATCCATTCAAAGAACTTTATCTAATTCGATGTTGGAAATAATCAAGGGTATTAGCAAAATAGGTCAAAGGAAGTGCTTTAAAGTAGATACAGCATCATACTGGAAAATAAATACTAGAAATCTGTGTATATAGAAAGTAAAAATAGCACCTCAGTAATATTTTGGTCATAAAACTTTATCTTCATTATCAATGTATTTTCATCTCTGTACATCAAAAATGAAAAGCCTTTTCTATATAAAGTCTTACACTTCCTTCAGCTACTAAGGCATTTTTGCAGGTTGGAGTCAAATTCTCTCAAAACTTGAATCAAGCTCATATATATCCATTGGCAGTCTTTGGGGAAATCCTATCCAGCCCAGAGATGTAGCTGTCATAGTGATGGTCATATAAGCCTGATCTAGTGTTAGAGTAATGATCAATTTTCCACAGTTCTTTCAGTTATTCTTCTGTCTTCTGCTTTTCTTGCTGTACACCATTTACAATATTTTTTCACTATCATCACTCTATACTTTTCCCTGCAAATTCTTCCAGCACTACTGGATTTTCTACAGAAAAGAACTCTTAACTCTACGGATCTCAAAGCCTTTGAAAAATGGATTTTTTTTCCCTTTATTTCCAAAACACAATTAACTTTAACATCTTACCATTATTATGAATTATGATTAACTTATCCTGGTTTAGTATATAAACAGATTATAAAGGAAACCATCACCTTCCCAGATTTGCAATACATGAAGAGTGTACACTGTACACTCAACAATAGATACTGATCAAGGCAGTCAAATCAAGGTGAAGATGAACATGGGTATGTCCTGGTTTCAACCTAGACAGTGTTAATAGCACATCAGTGTTTTGGTTTTTACTGAGGGATGGACATGTGAACGAGGCCAGGCTGAATCACTCGGTGGGGAAGAGATGTCACCAATTTTACTCATCTTCAATCCCTCAAGAAAGTGCTCTTGAACTTTCAGAACTGAATATGATGAAAATGTCTATATATTATTTCCTGAACAACCTTACAAGAAGGATCATAGCAATTAAAATGACTAGAATTTTCTAGAACTAGAACTAGAATTTTCTTTTCCTTAAATTCATTTATTACTCTTTAGAAATAACCCTGTCACATACAACAGTGTTAAAACTGGCAATGACACCAAAAATTCTACATGCTGTTCACTTTGTTTGTGAGTTTTAAAGAGCTTAGTTTTTCAGAGTATCTGAAAATCCATGTTTCATCATTAAAAAAAAAAGAAAAAGAAAAAAAAGTCTTCAATAAGAAAATTATTAATATAACTTCAAAATTAAATTTAAACTGAAGACAATTTCCTCTTCTGAAAATTCTTCAACTTTTTGGGAAGGAGAGCCAGGGGAATTTTTTCTTGACAATTTTTTTTACTATGTTCATCACAGTTTTTAATTTCATCATTTCTCTTCTTCTGGAGATCTGTATGTTAAACACCAGTTGGATAATGATTGCAGTTTCAAATTAGACTACACTAGAAACAGATCACATCCCCCTAACATACTGTTAAATGTTTCTATGTTACCATTAGATTTAACTGCTTTAACAATACAGGCTTGCTGCTCTAGAAATGTTTTCTTTTCAATATTGTTCCCCTGAAAATTTCATTCTTCCTTACAATGTATGTCTAGTTTCTGTCATCAGGTCACACAGTGATCTAGCATTTTTACTTGGATGTAGGGAATAGTCTGCATTATTTATAAGATTTAGTACTTTTATGGTGTTTTAACTTAAATTCTTATAATCACATAAGAGCACAGATTTCTTAAATACATTTTGTTTTATATTGTTGAGTTTATGTGAGGCATAAGTGCTTATACTTCTAAGAGTTTTGATACAACAACGCATAGAAAACAGGCCTGGACTATGTGATACAGAAGGAAAAAACTTTCAATGAAAAAAGTCTATGAGGAGCCCCTGAGGTATTCTTCCCCTTCGCCTGTTCCCATTGAAGCTGAAGTAAAACTGCATGTGATAATATTTGATTAACCTTACAGAAACCGACAAGCAAACAAAAAAGGATTAAATATTGTACTTCACTGCTGTTATTTTAGAACATGCAGAGGCCCATGTGATAACATTCCTCACAAGCATTTGCATATGCATACTTTGGAATCAGTGGAAAAAACTCAGTGTTTTAGAGAAGTACAGGCACAGATGTTTTCAGGAAATTAGCACCATTCCCTATGCTGTTTATGCTCAGTCTGTAATTTTGTCATTCTGTGAATACTGTTTATTACGCAAAGAGAAGCAGAGAACTTCATAGCAAAGACAGAAGGTACATTTAATACTGAAATATCTGTAGCTTGGTAATAATAACTCTGAAATTTGCACAGGCTCCTCCCAGTTCTCCTCAAAATAACACAATAAAATTCTGAAGTAATCAAGGCATTTGGAGTAATAAAAATAAAAGTTAAACATCTTATTATTTTGTTATTGTTCTTACAGTACTGAACACTGCAGGAAGCACCATTAGACCACTTTTCAAATTCCTATTATGGCTATAAGTTCAATAATTTTGTGATTCTGATCCTAATTCTGGATGTGAATGGAAATTAAAGATTTTTCTGTATAATGCCTACTTCATTGCTTCAGAACTTGCATATTACATAGATGAGCATAGTAAATCAGTCAGAAGATAGAAAGACAAAGAAAAATTCTTACTAAGGAAATTATCTATTATTACAGTTAATCAGATTATGTTCTTTCTTGTTCTAGGGAATTCTTGTTTGACACTGAGACAACATCATCATTATTTATGTCAGATTTCTCACAGGTGGCATTTAAATATTTAATCATTTAAATATTTCATCATTTTCTAGGTGCTGAAGTTGAGATACAAAAACCAGATTTTATGAGCAGATAAAAACTCCCCTTTAAAAATAATGTCAATTAAATTATACCAATATACACTGTCACAAAAGGCAAAACAGTCTGAGGTTTTTTAGAGTGGACAACCAAGATATATATAAAAGTTTTATTTTCATCTCTGCATATCTTGGTTCTCTGTTTTAAAACCAAACTTCAGTGAAGTAAGGCAGTCATGAATTTATGTATAAAATATTTCTGATCTTTCTGGTCCTGATCTTATTCTGAATTTAGACATAAATGTATAAATATAGTGCTATAATATTAAAGTGCTATATATATAATAATAAATTATTATTTAATTTTATTATTACTATATTTTATTATTGTTATAATTTAAAAATAAATTATTAATTAATTATAATAATTATATATAATTATAATACATATAATATTATAGTGCTATAAATCAGTGAATAATATATATATAAAAGAAAATTGAAAAAATATTACTGAGCAGTTGTTCAGTAATTCTGCATTGTCTATTTTCTTTCTTTTAAATATGAGTATATGTAAAAACATATGTAGTACCATTAAAAAAAAAAATCATGTTTGTACAAGAAGATTAAAAGAAAACTTCATAGGCAATTTCCATAATTCTGCTCTACAAATATAAGTAGTTAGTTTTGCAGCGTTTTGTTTTTTAAGCATTCTTTTCATTTTTGCAGAATGCATAGAATGCATACATGTGTATGTATGTGCAGATAACATGTATTAAAAATGAATATGTCTTAAAATTTGCCAGTCTGACAAATGAAAGGTTAAGACTCAAGGTTTTTTTACTCAGTGTAGTGTCACAGACTTTGCCATGTATAAAAAGCAATTTTTATTTTCAATAACAGTTGTTCACAAAGTGAAAATATACTTTGGATTACATAGTGTGGGGAGCAAGGACTGAAGGGGACAAAAAGCAATTTTGTCTCTTTAACCACATGAAGATGATTCACTGCATTTTATTTGGATAAGGAACTCATTAAAGAAATCTTAAGAAAGCACACAAAATCTGTTGATATATTTACTAAAATTTCCTTTATTGAAGCTTCTTGGTTTTTTTAAGCACTACTTTATTAAAAAATAGTTGCTTCTGCCTTTGGTAAACAAAAAGACTCAGAAGCAAAGACAGGGGCTTTTTCTTGTTTTCTCACTTATTATGTCTGTCTGTATAGTGTAAGATTAATAATCAATTCAGGCAAACATGATATATGTTCTTTTATATTTTCCTTTTTCTATCTCTGTATATTTCAACAACGAAAAGTGCAAAGTGCTTCACTGGAAAGGAATGAACTCAGTCACCATCACATGTGGAGAGCCACACTGCTGGGAAGCAGCTCTAAGGAAAAGAGGACAATATGCTGAACACAAGCCAGCAGAGTGCTCTAGCTGCAGTGAAGGCAAATGGTATCCTGGACTGCATTAAGTATTGCCAGCAGGTTGAGGGAGGTGATCCTTCTGCTCTGTTCTCTGGTGAGGCCACACACGGAGTATTGTGTCCAGTTCTAGGCTCCCCATTATATGAGAAACATGGAAGTACTGGAGAGAATCCAAGGCCACCAAGATGATGAAGGGGCTGGAGCATTTTTCCTGTGAAGACAGGCCCAGAAAAATGGAACCATTTGGCCTAGAGAAGAGAAGGCTCAAAAGAATATTATCAGTGTATATGAAGACTTTGTTGTCGTTAATAGCACTAACATATTGGCCTATAAATGATAATTATCTTTGTGTGATAGATGTTTGAAGAGAAACTTGAATGTAACTTTGATTATTAAAATAACTGGAATCAAATGAATGCACTGAAATAGTGTAAGAGGGATAGAGTAAGGCTCATACAGAAACAGGAGATTTCTTCTGATCTGTCCTTGATAAAAATTTATAAATATTTGTATAAGGAATAAAAGTAATTGGAAGAGAAATATGCATGCCTCATGCTGAACCTAACAGATTGGAGAAATTGTTCAAGAATTGTTTATTCTCATGGAATGATTGCCCTGTAAATACCCAAGGACAGTATCAGCTTGAATAACTATCTATATAATGACATTCAAGTAAGCTACAGTGACTTCCCTTCTAAAATAAAGTTGAAAACCACAGTGTATTAAAGGGCACACACTTTTTTTTTTTTTTTCCCCATTAAATGAAGGAATGAAATGTGGCACTAAAAGCTGAGTGGTAAGTACAGTGAATTCATATTGTTTCTTAAAAGCATAGTTTTTATTTCCAGCTATGGGAATGAAGTTTCTCAGAGTTCAAAAAATGTTGTCTGTTTATATATTTATGTTTCTATTTCACCGTGAAAAAGAAAAAAGAGACCTGTACAATAATGCTCATTCTGGCATTGGGTTTTCTACACAGTTGCTGTTGATTTTTAGGAGAATAGTATTTCCTTGTACGTGTCAATGTATTTTCTTTTTTAATGAGTATGTTTGTACCTATGCCCGTAAGTAGAGTGGTTTAAAAGAAACTTGCAATAACCCATGGTGCAAAACTGCAATGTAAAATCATTTGCTATCAAAAGTGGATTTAATCCTTAGTGTCATCAAATTTTCAGACTAAAACTTCTTTCACAAAAAAAAAAAAAAAAAAAAAATTGGTTTATCTTTTGCTTTTGAAGTATAAAATTTAAAACATCCAGTTCTAGTCCTCTTCACAAATAAAGCTGAGTGTAAGTTGATTGTCAGCGTTCAGTGGAGTTAGAGAGCTCTCAGTTTTTTGTAGCATTAGAATGGCTCTACTTTATTATGTTCAACATACATATTATAAACCATTCACTTAAGAACAAGAAATTCCTGTTCCTCTAACAGTTTCTCTAATCAGTTAATTGGCCCTAGCTTCTCCCAAACAACAGTGATAAAGATTGAATGGTTTCTTAAGCGTAACAAGATTAATAACGCATACAAAAAGAATCTCCTGTTTACACTTACACGCAAACAGACACAAACAGACATTTTGCTCTCTATCTTACACTCCAGTTTCCCAAGGTTTCACAGTGATAGGGTCCATCAAGGAGTCTGATAAACTCTTTGGTGACCCACTCACAGTTACATCTTTCCCTACAGTTGATGAGTTTATTAACTTGTGGAATAAAACAAAATGGCTGGGATTCTGCCTTTCATATGTTGTATATACTGGAAAGTAATGTATACCTGCACTGTCTCAAGTCAGTTATTTTTAGCAGGGAGCATGTTCTTCTCTAATGTTTATTCATTCCAATTGTTAGAATTCTACTTCTCTACTGAAGTACCGTACTCTATTGTGGTAAACTCTATCTTGTCCTCAGTGTCTATCTTAGATGGAAAACTTAAATGCTTTTTCTCATTTCTGCAGAACTGTGGGTGGTCGGTGTAGTCCACTGGAACACAGTTGACGTGGGAAAGAGCCGACACCATATTGCAGAAGTAGTTTCAGTTTCAAAAAATTAGTTGGTGTGGTGTACTTACTTAGTTAAATAAAAAACTCTCATTATTCATATCATTTCTTATACCAGAAGCAAGCTACTGTGTTTTAAAAATATCAGTAGGCTCTGAAAAAAAAACCAAATCATTATTATCTTAAAAATAATTAAGACTGATTATCATGTTTGCCCATATAAGAAGCTACCTAAGAATGTGGTACATTTTTATTAACAAAAGTTAACTATCCTGTTTTAAAAACACATTTTAAAGCTGACAGCTGTGTCTGAGAGCAAACACTAAGTGAACAGTCTTGAAAATCAGTGTAGGTGAATAGTTATTTGTTCTGGTAATTAGACAGAAAATCATGTTGAAGCAGGGTGCAAATGCCAGGAGTACAAAACCTTAAAATATTTAATTTTATCTGTTGTAGATACTACATTGATAATCATTTGTTTATTTTCATTAAACAGCTATCCATTGTTTCGTGAGAGCTACTGAAAAGGAAAGGTACTGAAAGGTACTAAACTGTAAAACTAATTATACTGCAGGGGAACATTCAGCTCTTCTATTTGTACTGCAAAAACGTACATTTGAAAATAGTAACCAGAAAATGACAGAACATGGAAGGTTCTACTCTTAAGGAGCTTTTTTTTTCTTTTTCTTTTTTTTTTTTTTTTTAATACATATATACTGTGTGCATATCTGTGTATATATATATATCCTATGCTTTCTATGAGTGATCAATTCTTTTAAATGTATCTGGTTATCAGCTCCTAGAGTATTACCTCACATACAGATGTTTTTTGCTCTCAACACCTCTTTCCCCTTTATCTCTCTCTATCATCTCTTTTTGGTTAATGTTATTGGCTTAGATTTAGCATGGTCAGAATTGACTGAATACTGATTTATTATTCCACTTCTTTTCTGCAGCTCTTGTTCCAGTCGTGTTTTCTTTAAGGACTTGCTGTTCACTATGTTTCTTCCTTTTCTCCAAGATCATTGTCACTCTCAGTGCTGCCATAAATAAGTCTTGCCAATCTCCTCTGACCCAGATCATTTCTTCATTTTTCTTTATCTCTGAGTCCTTTCAACCAGTTATCTACTGAGACTTCTTGACATTTTCAACAATTTGAAAATCTTAATATTTTGAAGATTTGGAATGATCCTACTACTTCTTCTAATTGCCTAGACTACTCAGTACATTCCTTAATGACTTGGATGCTGACAACATGCAGCATCCAAATGTAATGTATTAAAGGGAACTACAGAAAGAAAAAGGCTAGATCATATCTAATGTGGAGTAGAACAAAAATTTAGAGGCTCAAAATCCAGTAAAAGACACAGGAGTAGCACTAAAGAACACATTTTCCAATTGTAATTGTCACAAAGGAAAGAGCAGGTTTTCTGGATAGATTATCAAGTCCCCAGCATTAATGAATTGCAAAAAAGTTTTGTATTTGTAGGGAACATGGATAGATGATATAAGCATATAGTTCAAGAGGAAAAAAAAGGAAAATAAATAACATTTCAAGTTTGATTTCAGACTTTTCTTCTAGTTTTTTTTCTTGCTTTTCTAGTTTTCTGGTACATGTGATACTATTAACCCCTTTGCTTTTGTAGTTCTGCAACCCCTGTTCTTCACAAAACTCTTCCCTTCCACCAGCACAGAAAGAAAAGTTGTTTCTAGTGATGAGAGATTCAAACAATATTCAGCAGCATTTATTTTTTTTATTCTTACTTCTTTTGCACACATGCAGCATAGCCTTTTCTTTCATTTATTGTTTTTGTGTGTTAGTTGGTTTGGTTTTTGTGTGTTGGTTTTTCTTTTTTTTTTACTCTGTAATTTCTCCTTTTCTGCCTTGAGGAGTTTCAAATGATAACTGTTTCCCAACCTACTGTCAACTTAGACTTGCATCTGCACAGGACAGCATAAAACTAGTCAAACTTTTCCTCAAGTTCAGAAAGAAGTATGGTCTGAGAATACCATGAGAATAAGGGTTCATTCACCCCTATTCTGTCTAAGATTTACATTTTGTGTTCAGTGTTGTAATGCTTTCACTGGATTGCAGTGTACAATGTCCTATGATATATTCACTAAAAATCTTTTTTCAAGAACAATCAATATGTTTTATGTCTTCCACTTGCTATTTGAGAGTGTTTGTTACTTCCTACGGTTTTCTACAAATACTAAGTATAGGCTCTTTTGCTGTCCAACAGTAAATAGTGGGAATACTCCTAAAATCCATTTTATTTTTTAGGTTGGGGGAATATATGGGGAAAAGAAGGCATTCCCAGTTGATAAGTCAGACGAGAAAAATAAGTATCTGAGAATGTTATGCTTACAGAAAGGAAGATTGTTGTATACTTTTTGTGGAAAATAAAGTTATTTTTTTCTAAGCAAATTAGCAGCATGATAGGAACTGTTGCCTAATGAATGATTCAGTACAATGGACATAAGGAAGGGGATAGTAGTCTGAGTGCAGAGAGACAATAATATTATTAAAAATTCAAGTGTTCATTCTCTTTGTGTTTTATGAAACCAATTCAAACCCCAGGCATCACTGTTTCCCAAAACAATTCATATTATTTATAGTTGAAGTGATCTGGCTGTGTTTAACAACTCATTTCAAAAATTCGCCTTAAAATATCACCTTCTATATGATTTTTGTGTTTACAGATATTGACTACTCTGGTTTTTCCTGGTGAACTGTAATTACAGATGAAGTGTGCTGAGTGAATTTGTTTTGAAACTGTGAACACTGAAAACTTGCAAGACATGAGGTGTTTTAGCTGTGAATTTGCTGTATAATGAGTTGATATTAATCTTCAATAAAAACAGAAGGTGGCTTTGAGTCAAGATCATCTGAGAACATTTTATAACTCCATCTGTAAAATGCATTGGTGTTTTTATCTAACCATTATACTTCTATTTTTATCCCATTAACACTGCAATTAAATGTGTATGAAAGTCTCAAAGTAGACAATGTGATCAGAATTTAAAGTTTAGTTGTCTATGTTACAAACAAAAGTATTCCCAGCAGCAAGATGCTCACCATCTAGAGAAAATACAATTGCAAACAATTGGCTTTGATTTCATTTCTGTATGATGTACAGACCTGATTAAAGGTATATCTAAGAATATTAGTTATATATACTCTGTATAGAAATGATATAATATTTTCTATTAGATAATTTCTCTTGAAAAAGGAAAGATAACAAGGATGCTACAAGGTGACATAAGGATTGTGTCTTAGTGTGTTCATCAGTCATTAAAGTAGTAAAATTCTGAGATGTTAAAAATAGATTAGAAACCCTTTAAAAAAATACTGATCTTTTGAAAGCTCTTTGAAAGGTGTTTTGAAGGTTAAATCAAGAAGCCGTTTTTTTTCTTTTTTCTTTTTTCTTTTTTCTTTTTTCTTTTTTCTTTTTTCTTTTTTCTTTTTTCCAGCATAGTTTTAAATATCTTAGAAGCATCTCATTATTGCTATCTTTTTTAGTATCTGCATGCTATACACAATAATAAGAACAGCAATAACAGCTATGAAGCTAGGTGGTTATTAACACCGTAAAGCTTTAGAACCCTCTGCCCAAGCCAGAAACCCTAATAAAGAAAAGAAATAAAGTTATTTTAAAGTGTAATCTTCCTATGTATAAAATGGCTAAGTAAAATAAATAGATTTTCTGCTAGAATCTGTATTCCTTGACAGTAGCCAATAAAACCACTACATTTTATTCATGGGAAAAAAAAATAATAATAAATATATATATATATATATATATAATTAAACTTCGTAGATTAAATGTTACCAGCTTGCTGTATATTAAAGGGATAATTTCATTTATATTACTTTTTCCATATTAAGAATGTTGATTAAGCAATTTTAGTGTCAGTCCTAGGAAAGACTGAAGCACAAAATGTTCACTGAAATTAATTCATTTTTGTCCCTGTCATGGGAACTGAGTAAAATCTGTTGCTTTGTAATAGTTGAAGAGGCTGTAAAACATATTTCATTTTTTGTATTCCTGGAAACACCAAACTGATTTTTGGCAGCTCACTCCCTTCGCTCTCTTTTTTCCATACTCTATTTTTTTTTTTTTTTTTTTTTTTTTATAACAAAGAAGCAACGAAATCTTCTGTTACCAAGAAAGTCTAAAATAAACTTTCAGAAAAATTTACTTCAGTGTCAGGGTAAGCAATAAGCATAGCAAAGAAAATGCAACACATACCCATTTTTTTCTGATATTGTATCAAACTTATTCATGATATACAGGCAATACAGGATTGAAGAAAAAAAAAAAAGTAAAATATGTTCCATCCCAGAGATACTACACATCAAGTTTTCAATTCAGCTGAACTTTGTTGGCTGGTTTATGTACTGAGTGAGCTCATGATTGATAAAAAAAACTGGTATACCACAAGTAGATTTCATTTTGGTTTCTCTTGTAGATCGAGCTTATGGATCTATATCTCTGAGTCATTCTCAGGTGAAGAGAAGATATGTGTTTCCAATTGTGTTGCTAAGGTGAACTGGCATACTCATCATACACAGAGATATTTGTGATGTCCTGTTTCTCCTTTTTCAAGTTCTTTGATGTGAGTTACAGTGCTTTTTTATTTTATTTTTTTCAGTTTATTTGTTTATGTTTGTTTGATTTCTTTTCCCACTTGGATCAGAGCAGGGCACATTTAAATGAATGGGACAATAAATTTCTCTGAATCTGTTTCATATTTTATAAATATGTTAGTTGCAGTCTCCTTGTGATTTCAATGCTTTTTATGTAACCAAAAAACAAAGAAAAACACACAACCAACCAACCAACAAAAAACACCTGAAAACTGAAATGAAATCAAAATCTAGATAATATGAACATGTTTGCACTCAGAATTTACCTAGGAAAAAATGTTAGACCATTGTGCTATAATGAGTCTCCACAAGCTGTTATGACTTTGCCTTGTGGGCCTCCTATTGGAGAGAAAACATCTCATCATTCTGGAGGAACCACTTCCAGATTGCTGCCGTTACCAGTGTATGGGAAGCAGTCTACGGAAACCCCGCTTCTCTTTTGTACCCCTCCCATTTTCTTCAAAACATTTCCAAACAATTAAATGAAGAAAAATATCCAACAATCAGAGTGAAGTTTAATATAAATAAACAAATAAATTCAACAGAGATTAACAGAAATCTGGATCCATTACATTGTTTTCTCTAGAATAAGGATTGCATCCTTCTATTCTGCTTTCACTTAGTGATGATAGAAAAAGCTGTACTGTCCAAATAACTACTATACAAAAATATCAATAAATCCTCTTTCCTACCCTCCAAAAAAGTAGATATTTGCAAATGTTTTTATGTTACCAAAGCAGTGAACATGCATGTAGTTTGTAAAAATACAAGAAACTCAATTACCAAACTAAAAAAAATAATAAAATAAAATAAAATAAAGAAATTACCAAAGGATACCCCTTAAAGAATTATATATTGTTAATGGTCTGTAAACAGAGTTTAGTATCCACAGAAGCTATTTCCATAGTTTTATATTTCCGATGTAGCCGTGATGAGAAAGGCAGTCAGGAAATTATTATTCAAGTAACCAGTAGGTGTGGAAGGATGAATGCGATGCAGATGCCCAGTCTTGAAAAGAACCTTCTATTTCATGTGACTATGATAGATGTCCAAGTGTTCTCAAGTATTAAGTATACTAAAATATCAAGTGTTGAAACACGATTTTTTCTGAGATAGAGCTATAGGATTTCACCATGTTTTGCAGAGAAAAATAAATCAGTTGAAAAAAAAAAATAGTTCAGAAAGCAAAATGTTATCCAGGAACCATGTGGTTTTGGTTGGTACTTTGTGAAGAGAGCATTGGTGGATGTTATGAAACATATGCAGTAAACAGTTTCACAGTTTTACTTCCATCCTACATGTTCAGTTGAAATTTGTTGTATGGTACATTAAACTGTCTACTACCGCTTAGTTTCCATATTGCACAGCTAAAACCAAATGTAAATATTTGGTGTAGTAAGGTAAAAGCAGCTTGATTTGTCTTAAATGCTAATGAAAACCGTTTTATAATTAGAAGGTGGTACTACTTTGGGAACACAAAACTTTATTGAAGCTTGTTCCAAATATTTGCAGAGTGATAAGAAACTCCTTGTTTTGACCAGTAATGCAACTCCCATTTGTTCCCTATCCATTCCACATGGTCACTTGATAACATGGTCTTTAATCTGCTATATTTTTTTTCTGCATTAAAAGATCTGTAGGTACAGTTTCTCTTTTTGTCATAGTTCAAGATCAAATTACATAGTGAAAGATTAATGGAATTAGACATCAAAGCAAAGGACCACAGATACATACAATTTTATAACTTACATGACTTTTCTGTGCTGCTGGAGAGGTGTTGAAATGAGGAAAAGATGTTGAGTAGTTCAGCACTGTTGTTTGTGTCCTGGCAAGAGTTTGGGCAGATCAAGGTAGGAGTGTCAGGCATGCTGTGCATAATCATGGAGGCAGACTCATAATCAATTCAGTTGGGCTCTCCTCATCTCCCTGTGTTCCTGGGAGGTTAAAGAAGATACTCTGGATCCTGGCAAAGAACTGTGGGATCTCTGTGCACGGGAAAACCCTTCCAGAAACTGCTATCCCAGTATTCTTAAGTGCCTTTATAGAATGTCCAGTTCAAATTGTGCTGCAGCTTTCAGATTTGCTATTGCCATTGTGGGAATGCAGAATCTGTTTCAGACTTTCTGACACTTCTGCACTTCTTGAATATCAAAAGGTTTTTGCAAAGTTTGGCTATCTATTTGGCTATCTTGAGCAAACTGTTCTACTGTTAGTACAAGTGGTTGATCATATTTCACTCAATTCTGTTGCAACAAAAGTAAAGTTTCTGCACTTGCATTAAGAGGTATGTTAACTAACCCTAAGTCCTGCCAACTGATGCACTCCTTAATTTATAGACTTATAACCTGCAAAATAGAGACAGTTTATTTTGCCTGCCTGAGAAATTTGCCACTAGGAATGACAAGTAAATATGTGTCAGAGAACATTCAGCAGGTTCTATCTACTCTGTATGGTTATTTTTTTTAATCTGATTATTTCCATAAAGGAAGTTAAAGCTGGAAATTCATTTTCATTTTTTTGTCTTCCAGCTGGTAACATATACAAGATCCTTATTAGGTCAGATCAACGGTCCATCTAACTCAGTGTATCACATCTCCAGCAAAATTCAAAAGCCAACACCAAGGAAAAAGAATACAGCAAGGGAAGCGTATAAATGTTTCTTCCCTGTACACTCACAACTTCAAATTTTGATGTCAAGGAAGTTTTCTGTCCAGAAGACTGTTTCTGAGTATTTCATCAATTACATTGATTTCTATTTTAAGAGCATGTTCAGTCTGCCTTGAATTCATGTGAGATCAACATCTTCTGCTTTACTTTTACTATTAATAAGTAGGTCTACTTGGCACTTCAGTTAAGATACAGAACTGTTTTCTACCCTTATTGGCTATATTATGTAATTACATGCCACTATATAAAATTTGTGCTGGGTCTACAAATGGGTTAGGAAGCCTATGAAAAATATTTATACCTCAGTCAATTTGATCCCAGTAGAAAAATGAGTAAAATAGTTGTGTATTCTGTCAATATTCATCCCATGTTGGAGGAGAAAATGTTTTCTTCATGTTTTTGTACTTAGTATTTTTCTGATATTAAGGAATTAATTAAAAGAGGATGAAAAGGTTCCAACATCCTTATTTCAAATCACACTGGGTGTATAAAAATCTGTAACTTAAAATTGAAGTGTGATGTTACGCTTGACATATCACAAAGCTAAACACAATGTACATCTGATATGCTTGGTGAAAAAAAGGGCCTCTCTTGTATACAGTATTGACTGTGTTATGTCAGATACATTGAAAATGAACATATTTGAAATGCATGAAGCAAGCCACATTGTGTGCATAGTTACTCTGTGAAATAGTTGTTATGCCATTATTTCAGTCTCCTTCTGCTATGCTACACTAACTCTCTTCACATAGAATTTTACTAAAAGTGCATCTGGAGGTCTGGCAATACTAGTACTAGTATTCTGCCAGGGCCTAGATGCTTTAACCTTCCTGATGGCTACAAAACCAGACAGAAAGCAAAGGCTCCATCTGGGAGAACTGGTCAAAGTAAGGAAGACATGTTAGTAAGGACAATCAGAACCCTAAGATGACCAGTGAAATTCTGCTTGTCTCCAACAGAAAGGATTGAAACTAGCTCCTGCTTTCTCTCTCTCTCTCTCTTTTTTTCTTCCTTTAATGGTGTAGAATCTGATGGGCAATTCTCTTACAATGGAAAAAAAAAAAAAAAGCATAGTAAAGGACCAACAATTTTCTTTATCTGTTATCTATTTTCTTTATCTAACATACAGAAAATAATTTGTTTTGAATAGAAGAATAGTATAAAAATGTGAGAATGTTGGAAAATAGATGGAAAGAGCCAAGTTATCCAGGCTCTATAATTAAAATATTTTATTTCTCTTATTTAAGAGAAGTACTGATGAATTAGGTTACAAGTGTGTGCCTAAATTGCACTTATTTCTTTCCCATGGTAAAGTCTGAAAATACTTTCCTGAATGCTGCATTAGACCAAATGGTCAGACCATAATGTATGGTTAGGGCACATAATCCCATAACCAAAAGCAGATCTTACTTCACGTATTGAAGTGGTGAAAGTACCTCAATATACTAGAATTGTAAGTCTTGATGTGCAGAAAATGAAGCTGGCAAGCCTGGTGGACAGGTTGGCTGAGTGTCCTGATACAGCTCTGTCCTTTCAGTTTATTGTTAATAATTTCTTCCAAGTGTCTGGTGGGATGCCATGTTTTGGCTTTGGAAGAAAAACAGTGCTAATTGAACACCAAAATGCTTTTTGTTACTGGGTGGCGCTGCAAGATGCCAGGGATATTTCAGTTTCTAGTGTTGCTCTGACCATGAGGGGGATGGCTATTTATTAGGAGCTGGGAGGGGACAGAACCAGAACAGTCGATCAAAACTGGCTATTAGCATATTCCACACCATATGACATTGTGCAAAAATAAACAAATAAATAAATAAAAATAAATAAAATAAAATAAATAAAAAAATAAAAAATAAAAATAAAGTGTGGGGAACTGCTCAGAGAGGTAGCTGCTGCTATTGGACTAGCTGGGCACTAGGGGTACTTTTCATTCTTAGTGTTAGTGGGGGACTGTCTAAATGAACCCCGAACAGAAATGTCCATGAAACTGAACAGAAAGTACCTAAAGGTGCTAATTTTATTGTTTAACTACTGTGTATAATCTTTGGAATGTTATGGGGACTGGAGGATGTCTTTTGAAGTTCTGCTGACTGGGGAAAAAAAATGTTTATATGTTATCTGCCAGGACACTTTCCTTTGAAATCTACTCTAGGGAACCTGCTTTAGCAAAGGGTTGCACTCAATCTCCAGAGATCCTTTTCAACGCTTATGATTCTGTGATTCTGTGATACCAATTGCCAAAAATTGTAGGAGAGTGTCCAAGTGAATGAATGCGCAATCAGTCCCACCTCAGTCCCTTAGAAGATAATGACAAAAGTGCTCAAGGAAATTATTTTCACACATCTAATGTACAACAAGATGATTAGTAACAGTCATCATGGATATTTACCAAGTCCAAGTCTTATTCAAATAACCTGATTGCCATTTAAGTGAGATGATTAGTTGTAGATAGTAGGACAGTGACGGATGCCATTTGTCTAAAATTTAGGAAACTTTCTGACTTAGTTTCCTGCATGTCTTGCTCCAATTTATATGAGGGAGAAGACATTCTTTGATATATGTATACCCAACGTGAGATTAAAGAACAATTATTCAAATGTCTGTCCTACCAGTTTATTACAAACCTTCAGGGTGATGGGGAAGAGAAAGCAGGTGATAGAAAAGATAGAAAAGAAGCAAGAATTATGTAAAAAGGGAATAGTCACTACCAAGATCCAGCAGCGTCCTGTTGCACATCATTCTGATGGTCTGAGGCAAGAGAACGGGGAGAGCAGCAGCAGAGTGACCAGCCTTAGACAGCAAGCAGGTGTAGTGACAGGGTAAGTCCAGGAAGAAGGAGCAGGTCTCAGGTAGCCAGCCCCGGAGAATCCATCAGCAGGCAGGCATCACATCATGAAGCATATGATATCAGACACCTTTTCTTTTTATTCAGCATGCAGGCATCACATCGTGAGGAATCTGATGTCAAATACCTTCTTCTTCAGTATGCAGGCATGTTGTGAGGAATTTGATTTCAGACACCTGTACTCATGGCTGTCAGCCCCTTTTTCATCCTTCTGCCAATCTGGTATTCCTGGATGCTTGGGTTAGAGACATGTGCAGTGCCCCCTGAGATGGCCATCTCCTTTGAGATAAGCCCACACAAAAGACTGTTTCCCAGTATTAAGCTGTGGCTTATCTCTCTCTCATTCCCCTTGGCCTGCAAATTTTCAGACAACAGATTTCGCCAACTTTGAACTGGACTTGCCCGGAATTGTCCATCTGTGTCCCTCAGACAAAGGATTTTTCAACCTTTAGCCAGGACGTGTCCATCAGTGTTCCTCAGCTAGCTTTGAGGCTATGTTGCAAAAGATAATCTCTTACACTGCATCAGCCTTGTAGCTAAATTGCGGAGATGTGGACTGAATGGATTCACTGCAAGATAAGTGAAGAACTGTTTGAACTGCAAGACTTAAAATGTAATGCACAACAAAGCGAAGTCTAGCAGGTAGATATTTATGAGTAAAATTCTGCTGGGATTAATATATTTGGTAATCTGTGCATTGTAATGGAATACACTTTCATTGAGTTCATGGATAACTTTCAAACTCGAATGATCATTGAAGTGTATTGAAGGACAGGGTAGCTGTTTAAAGGTATTTCTGTACACTAGAGGCATAAGTTCATTAGAATTTCACAAAGTTCAGTAAATAGAAATGTAAAGTTCCCAGTGCATTCCCCTCGACCCCTCTGCCATTAGACAGATTGAAGACTGAATAGGTAAGGACAAATTTTATAAAAAGTGTTTTAGAGGTCCTCAATGCATAAGCAGTGCATCCAGCAATTAAAACTAATAACAGACTGTGTTGCATTAATAAAGATACAATCAGTTCATGGAAAGTGGTTATTCCACTCCACTAAGCACCTGTGAAACTGCACTGAGAATAATGGTTCTTCTTTAGGACCTCAATGCTGCAGAAATACTGATAAATTGCAGCAAAATCAAAGGAGGGCTGTTTGGGTCCTATAGCTGCTAGCATGTGAGAGGGGATTGAGGGAACCTGGAAGTATTTTAGCCTAGACATTGGGGAAAGAAAAAAAAGGAAAAAAAAAAAGGCTAAGAGGAGAACCTAATATCAGTCCTTCAGATAAATAAGAAGATGAAGTTACACTGTGCTAGATGTGCACAGCAACAGAGCAATGGGACAAGAAGTAATAAATACAAGTTGCAGAAATTGCAACTGAGTATAACGAAAAAAATATGCACAATTAGAGTGGTTAAGCACTGGAACAGATTTCCCAGAGAGACAATAGAATTTATGTCAAGATATTCAAAACTTGATTAAACGAAAGGCTACCAGCAATATAAATTTAGTACTGTTTTCAGAAAACCTTTGAGTAAATGATCTTGTCAATAAGTGGGATTGTCCAGACATCCAGACAAGAAAAAAAAAAAGTTACTTACAAAAAGTTGTAAGACAACAGACAACAAAAGAACTCTGTATTAGTTAATAAATAATCACTGCCATTTTTAGCACATGTATCAAAATTCATTGCTTGCATTAGTTCAGCCAACATTATGGCCTGACAATTCAAACACAATGAGTTTGTCAGTCTCTATTCCGGTAATACATATTCACATACCTACATTTTCTTTTATGTCCTTAACCCTGAAATCAGAGAACAAGTGCTTAATTCTGTAATGCACATACGTAATTTTTTATTTCGGTATCATATTTCCTATAAAGAGTTCTCAGGTTTTTTTTTTAATGTGTTTACATGTCTGAAGAACTCTGATTATTACAGCTAACTTCCTTGCCAAGTCTCATTTATTATTCTTCCATTATCCCTGACAGCACAACTGTCTTGGTCAGTACTCTTTCCATTCTTGGTAAATTTACAGATTACGCTTGATACATCTGTAAAGTTGTTATACTGCTACTAACATCTGGAACAACTTTCTAAAATATTATTTTCCATTTTGCCTGGGAGGCAAATTAGAAACATTCTTTTAGTTTTGATTTAGAATGCAATCCAAACATATAACACATTTATTTCCTTGAGGTTTTTCAGATTGATTCACTTACCAGTTCTTTTACTATCCTATTTTAGGAATAAAACCCCTACAAACCATAGCTGTAAACATCTTAAACATTCCTTTCTATTAGCAGGGAACTAACTTAAATACTATTTTCACTTGTTTTGACACAGTAATTTGAAGTGTTACACTGGCATCATCTCTCTTTGTCTTGATAATGTACACAACTCCTTGATATATATTATCAGACTGATTAGCTGAAGACTTGAGATGGTAGTGTGGTGTTTCATAGAATTGGATTTACATCTTCCAGGAAAAAAATGGATCAAGGAAGCAAAGTGTCAGAGAATGTTTGACACAGATTGTAATTCATTCACATGGTGGTTAGCTATAATACCTCAGTTGCCATTACACGAACAGTTTATCGTACTTGAAGTACATCAACAATCTAAATTGATGTAAATTTAAGGACATCTGTTTAAGAGCCAAAACAGAGACATATATCACAGACTCATAGAATGGCCTGGGTTGAAAGGGACTACAATGATCATCTAGTTTCAAACCCCCTGCTATGTACAGGGTCACCAACGTCTAGACCAGGCTGCCGAGAGCCACATCCAGCCTGGCTTTGAATGACTCCAAGGATGGGGCATCCACAACCTCCTTGGGCAACCTGTTCCAGTGCGTCACCACCTTCTGAGTGAAAAACTTTCTCCTAATATCTAACCTAAACCTCCCCTGTCTCAGTTTAAAATCATTCCCCCTTGCCCTAAAAAATATAATATACTTGCCATAGTGGTGTTAAATGCTCCTTACAATTTAATATATGAAGAAAAAGGAAAGCCACAGCATCTCAGCTATCAGTGTTCCCACCTAATTTGAATGAAATGAAGATTTCCGCATGGCAATGCATCCCACACACTGATCCAGTTCTTTTTCAGGAATTCATCTCTTAATCTTTAGTTTCATCAATCTCTATGTGAATTTTGACCAGCCCTTTCACTTGTGTTTAGATTGTTCATGTGTAAACTGGTTATCCTTCAGTGTTTGATAGAAATATCCTGATAATTACTGAATAAATGTTTACATTGTATTTTCAGTTACTATCATCAGAGTAACAATATAAGCATTATTTTTTTATTGAAGCTCATTAGACAGAACTTCAAGGTTAGCTATTAAAAGCATATGTTTTCTTCAAATTTTATTTTAATCTTTTTATTAGTTTATTATTATTTTGTAGACTATTTATTATAGTCTACAAAACTTTACAATTAAAGTTGATGAACTGTTAAACAACTACTTGTGACAGAATGCCGAACAAAGGTTATATGCATATAAATATATATAAAGCATATTGTTCAACTCATTTATTTAATTCAAACCATGAAACACAATGTTGTAAGATATTGGTTCTGTTGCTTGGTAGGGAAATCAGTTCAAAAAATTCTTGAACACAGATGTCATCAGGTTGAGTCCAGTTACATTGTCTTGAGCACTATTTTTTTCCTGCAAATTTTCCTGCAAGTTTTTCCTGGCATTCCTACTTAAGTTTAGGACATTAAATATGATTATACCTTCTGATTTCAGGAGAGTCAAGTAATTTTAGAGAATGTCAGACCAGTAGGCTTATTTCACAGGACCATTATTTAGTTCTGATTTTCCTTTTATGTGTACCTCAATCAAAGATCAGAGCTCTATTGTGCTGGGCACAGTAAAGACAAGTAATCAAAAAGCAAGCTTCTGCTCTAAATAGTTCCCAATCTAGATACCAGTAAGAATGCACCAGGCAGATGAAGCAGCAAATGGAGTAAAAGAGAGTCAGGCAATAATGAACAGACTTTTCAGCTTACAACTTCCCAAATTGATTTCTGCGTAATACCACGATGAAGAAGGTTGTCAGATATCTTCACTTTGAATATCTTACATGGTGGTATTTTGGATGTTCTCCTTGGGAAAGAAGAGGGATTCAGATGCGAGTATAGAGGAGGAAATAAAACGTGGTTCTCTTTTCATCAATGACTGTTCTAATCAGTAGGATATTTCATTAAATCTTAGAATTTCCAAAGACAACATCCTGTAACACCAAATAAAAACTTGGGGCCAAATCACGTACTTGACTTTTCTGTATTACTTTCTAGCAAGACAGGCAGACTCTTGTTCAGAATTCAGGTTTTTATCCAGATAAAAGTTATCTACCTGCATGAAATGCATGTGGAGCATAGATAAGTAATTTAGTTTATTTCATGGTTAAATGAACATAAATTAGGTACAGTATTGACACTGGACAGTTCTTGATTTTCTAATTAGAAATGGGAACTTAAAATGTATCATTAAGATGGGGCACTCCAAAATATTGTCCAATTTTACTTTCAAAGTCAGTTAAATGCTTCAAAAAGTAATACCCTAGACTGCTACAAGAACAGATATGATCTGATGCCTAATTTATTCCAAACATTTTCTGTTTCTGAATATGAAGAATTTAGAACTACTTCAAATAAAATTCTTCCAGAATTACTTTAGATATTCCACCAAGTGAGGAACAGGAGGGCATGTGAGTTACAAGATGTGACGGATAATGTTGGTTTGCAAAAAAAAGGAAGGAAGGGAGGAAGGGAGGAAGGGAGGAAAGGAGGAAAGGAGGGAAGGAGGAAAGGAGGGAAGGAGTAAAGGAGGAAAGGAGGAAAGGAGAAAAGGAGGGAAGGAGGGAAGGAGGGAAGGAGGGAAGAAAGAACGAAAGAATTAGGATTAAATAGATACTCTTTTGAATGTGGATATAGCAATTAGTCTACAATAACATCATTAAACAAAAGATGGTATTTGGTCTTTAGGAGGAAAGTTAACTAAATCCAATGAGTAAATGTGTTAATTGTTAGGTTAGTTGTTCTGAAGAGGGAGAGGGAGTTGCTTGTTTCTTTAGACAGTTGATTGGTTGGTTTTAAATTAAAATGTCAATTTATGTTTCATGTAAATTCCTGCTGTCTGACAGAAGCTTTAGATTTCAGGATATTTGTCACTACAATCCCTGATTTACACAAAAGAAGCTACTTTATACTTCACAATAGCCAGCATGATCAAGAGAGATGTGGTTAATATTTGTCGAAAGTAATGTAGTTCTTATATTCTATTTCTATTTACTTCTTTAGCATCCATGTTACTCAGGCAACTGTGACTCATGTAGGTTTTACAGAGGAAAGCCTTTCATGGAGATAGGCAACAAAAGCAATGCTGGAGAAGGAGGATCATGACCATTCTTTTCATCTGAAGCACAGCCAGTTTAGAAAATATATCTGCTTCCTAAATCTACATGGATAAATAAAGATGGGTGCCCAAAATATATGGTGTATAATATTCCATTCAAGGGAATCTGAATCTGTATCAAGGACATTTTCAAAGAAAGACTTAAATAGCAAGTTTCTAAATATATGTAGATGTCTCTGAAGTTAATGCCTCCTATTTATTTCCATGGAAACTACAACTGATACACAGATAGTAACACTACTTAATAGAGCAAATTGTCAGCTATAAAACACTATTTTTCAACATAATCACCACTATTAGCTATCCATTCTCAGCAGTGATGAACAAGAGCCTGCATGCTTCACTCATAAACCTCTGCATCAGTTCACATTCACTGTTTTGTCTCCACAAATAAGTAAGCAGTGATGAATGCCAATGGGTGCCTTTTTTTTTTTTTTTTTTTTTTTTCCCATGGAGGAATTTAATCACACACCTTTGATTCATACTCATTTCCATGTCAGATACCATTTTGTCAGACTGCGCCTCTGCTGTGATCTGCCACATAGAAACAAAATGCAATGGAATATTGTTGGGAAGGCCTCTAATGCCATGCCAACAAAATGAACCTCTGATATTGTGGGCCAATATAATTGAATCAGTCATTACTTTTGGATCAGAACTCATAAGATAGTATTGCAATTTTAACAAACAGCAAACCATGAACAAAAAAAAAGTCATTTCTGGAGTTCTTCTATCCTGCATGTAACTGAAGATCATGAAGACAATTGGAAAGAAAACAGCAACCCAATGGCTTCCACTTATTCATCAGAAAAAGAAGAGTCATTTGACCCTAGAAGTGCTTAAAATGATACAAGCAAATCCATTTTACTCTGAAGGACAATATGCATTATCAATTTTAGTATTAGGGAAAATTCCTAATATTTTAAATCTGGTAACATCTCACTTAAAGAATGAGACACTTTAGGTTTTTGTTTGTTTGTTTTTTGATTTAAATAAAAATTTTACATGCTTTAAAATGCATAGAAATTCATATTTTAATAAGAATAAAATTTATATTAGAATATATAGAAAAATAGAAAATATATATTTCTAGAATATATATCTAGAATATGTATCTAGAATGAGATGTTACTAGATTTAAAATATGAAAAGTATAGAATATATATATATTCTGTGTTCAATTCTATCTATATATCTTCTATATATATAGATATATATGTGTGTATATATA
>NW_024962262.1:22773645-22837619 GCF_019238085.1 Lagopus leucura
CCCCCCCCCCCCCCCCCCCCCCCCCCCCCCCCCCCCCCCCCAAGATATTTAAATACATAGCAAAAGTATCTACTGTTACTAATATGGAAATTTGGAAATATTTTTCATATTTCAAAGTTTATATCAGTATGGTATAAAAGAGAATGAAAGACCATCAGTATCAAATTATGCTAATAAATTAAATTTAACCAGTAAAAGACAAGCTAAGATTTCTCTTCTTTGGATAGCAGATACTTCTTGCTTTTTGCATTAGGCAGTGATCTGTTTTAATCCTGGTGTTGTGCAATGATGTTCCTCACACAGGGAGATCTGAAAGAGATTCAGAGTTCTGACATGAATTGCACAGCCTCATAAAACTCTTTTTACCAAACAAGCAGAAATATGTACACACTGCAGAATAAGTGCTGTCTACATCAGTGAGTCATGTAAAATAGTACACTTCCTTGTGCAATTATCTATGTGGTTGTAACAGCATTCATAATTACATTTGTACTAATGCAACAAAAATGACATGGCTACATACTTTTCAAACCTTTATCAGTTTGCACGCACCTCTTCTGTCAGGCTGCAAAGTGCTTTCCTTGTTCATTGCCATGCAGAGCATTGCAAGGCAAATATATCTAGCTGTACTTGAAGAACAGAACTCTAGACATTTCCCAAGTATTCATTGGACCACATTACTTCCCCCAACAGCATAATTTACAGAATTCAATACTGACATATTGCTTAATATTTTAAGCTTTGATTTCCTAGATTTTTTTTTGAAATAAGGAAGGAGCCTGATCTATTACAATTATACATTCAAATGATCTCAGAAATAAAAATGAGAGCCACATTTCATGGTCATATTTCCAAATCTGCAAATTTTTAGTGAAAGTTAAGTGTCCTTATGAACATGAGCTCAACAGCAATCACATAAGAAAAGCAGCAAAGAATCTAGCACAAATAATTATGTAAACTCCTCAAAAATCACATGTACAGCTAAATTGATCATAATGTCCAAAACTGAAAAATATTTATGAACTGCTAGCATTCATATAGTATTAACTGCTTGTTTTGTAACTTTGTTTTGTGAACCATTTCACATATAAAGTGTACATCAAGAATAAATGGTTCAGCTTGTTGGTTTCCATGTTAATTCATACAGATATGCTTAGCCTGAGATTTTTTGTTAAATAATTTTTGCAAAAATATATTCATTTAATTGCAGGAATATATTAATTTTCTAGGTCAACATGTGCTCAAATATATTTACTATTCAATTTCAGTAAACAATAGCTGGTATTATATTAGTTGTTGTATCTAATGTTCATGTCATGTATGGCACTAAGATCTTTATTACCTTTTCTGTTGTCTGCAACCACTCCACAGAAGTAAAATACATTAGATACTTTATAAAGAAAGTGTCCTGAAAATGTTCATCAGTCACTACTAAAGAATGTTTTTTAAGCACCTTGATTATGAAATTACAGAATCTTAGACATAAGGAAAAATAAATTAAATTTAGACTAGACACCAGACAAAATTTGTCAGATACAGATTTTGGAAAAGGGACTACATAGATCTTTCAGATGAAAAAGAATGGAGTTACTTAATTCTTTTAATTCTGAAAGTAGACATCACATTGGAAAATACAGCAGAAAAAAAGTATCATAGCTGAAAACAAGTATTTTTGGTTTAAGATCATGCATCCAAAATGAGAGGCCATATTATTCAAGACAGAATTTAATTAATTACAACCTCAATTGTCATTTATTGTATAGTTATAACCATCTTGCCTATATGACATCTTGCTTACAACCATCTTGTGCTGCTTCTTTGTAAATGTTCAAAGACTGCACCTCCTGCTATGCAATTTTAACAGCTAATATTTTTCTCTACATTTGGACATAAATCAGGCAGTTTGGGGAATTTTGTGGAACAGATGAACTAGACCTATCAAACTTTAATAGATCTTTTTATAATCACATACACAAATACTCACAGAACTTTTTTATTTTTTTTTAAAGGGACACCTGCATTACCAAGATAAAATAATAATTATCATCACAAATAAATAAAATGTATTAACACATCTATGTACACATATCATGAACTTTGTAATTATCTTCTAAATGTTTATCCTATCTACTATTTCTACAACAGAGAAGCCAAATTTTAGTGGATGTGACTATGCTGTTTAAACATAGTTGTTGATTTTATTTTGCTGCTTTCTCTAGGTTTCACAATATATAATTTTTATTTATAGACAATTCATTTTAATTAGTGGGGCTTCTGGCTGGCAAAATAAATACTGTTTCTCGGAGTGAAAACTGCATAAAGATGAATATATTTTACATTTTACCCTACCTTTGACTACAGATAAATAATTAAATAGTTTAGACAAATAGGAAAGTGCATCTGTAGTCATGAATTGTGACTAAATTTAAAAATACATAGTTTAAGAGTGCCATCTTCTGGAATCAATTATTTCTTACACTTCTGCTCTTATTTTAGTCTTTTGCTCACAAGATAAATCAGTTAAAGAGGAATGAAGTTTACTTGCTTGTTTTCCCTACAATTCCCTTTTCATTTGTCTGTGCAAGTTTTAAAGGTAGTAGTCACTACATAAATTATTTTCCATACAGAGAGTTAGAGAGTTTGATTTAAAAATCATCATCTGAAAGTACTCAGCTTTATTCAGCCTGATCTGCATGAGTAGCAAAAGATTATTAGAATGGGAAATTGTGTGTTCCTTCATTGCAAGCACATATAGACCTCCACACAGCAAACATAAAGATTACAGAACATCTCAAATATTTTTTGAAGGAAGATGCTTTGGACTAAATATTCATCTCACTCAACACATACACAGTTTCCGCTAATTCTAATGCAAATATTATTGCCAAGGTACACTGCATCTAATAAAAACGATGGGTAACAGAAAATTTTAGTCTAAACTGGAATATAGAAACATCCATGGTCTATAAACTGACAATGCGGGGATCCAGTAATAGCACAATTTTACTTGCCTTACAGAAGAACACCATGTAACCAGAAATTGCATGCTTAAAACATAACTTAAGGCTTTGCACTGTCTGGAAACAAGGCTTTGGGGAAGTGATGTGTAAAACACTGTCCTCTCTTCTTGCCTTGGAACCCAATAAAATCTAAACTCATCTACTGTATTTCAGCTGGGATTTTTCTGTCTGAATTTATTTATTTATCTATTTATTCAGGCCTGAGCCTCCATATTTCAGGTCATTTTTCATATTGAAACTATCAAAACCAGTAATGATTTGTCCCATATCTCACTCATTCTTTGTGCACTTAAAAGCTCTTAAAATTAAATTCCCCTTCTTTTCTGCTTTTAACTTTCCAGATTAAATATACCTATTCGTCATCCTATGAAGCTCTCCACTTTCAGTTGTCAACAATCTGCTCACCCTGTTAGACTTTCTCTCCCAAAGGGATTTTCTCTTTGACCAAATCCTATTTTCTGTTCAGCTGATCAGCAACATGCTCTACTTCTTCCTTCAAGGAATGCTAAAATACATTCTTGCAGATTTCGTAAGAATCTCTCCTTTATCAGTGTACAGGATCAAGATAAAAAAATAGCAATAATAACCAAAGAAAACATATTTTTATTAGATTAAAACTGCGATACATATACCATCTGTTCTAGATTATGATATTATCAGTATATGTATTAAAACAGTTCTATACCTTTTCCTATATGATAAGCCTACTTACTTGTATTACTAGATAATGACAGAATGCCTCTGTTGTACTGGTTGTTATTTTTCAAATCCCTTTTCCAAACCTTATTGTCTCCTGTGAGCTTTTAATACATATTTGGAAAATTTCAATTCTCACTATTGTATTCTTGTACACCCACTATTTACAATTGCTCGAAGTATTCTTAAAACAGAAGTCTAAAAAACTGACATTTCTAAACACAGATGTCTTCTTTATCTTGTCACTGTCTCTCTATATATGTTAAATGCATATTAAAAAGCCCATGTAGCATATTTGGAGAAAAAGCAAATCAGGACTCAAAATCCAGATACAGACATGGTGCAGTATGATAAACTGTTTTGTAGACATATAAAGCTTCTGACTTGTACATATTTCAACAAGACAAAGCAAATTACAGATATATTTTACAATAATAAAAAATGCAGTGTGCACATGTAAAGGAAGAACAGCCCAGTTCCTAGCCCTAAACCTCCTGCAGTCTGATTTCAATTAGGAAAAGTTGAATGAAGCCTAATAGTATGAGTGACATAATTAAACATGCAAGTTAAACAAAAAATATAGTCACAAATTCAAATATAACCATAATCAGTGTTTCAAGACTATACCAAAACATAAAACTATTTTTATACTGCCTGTATGGGAACTGCTGAATCATGGCCTGAACCTCTGATCGATCACCTAAGGCGAACAATGAGTCAGCCATGGGAGCAAAGGTGAAGGCAAATCACCTGTGCTGCTGGAAGGGGTGGCACCTGGCTCCACCTCTCCTAGACCCATTTAAGAGCTAACTACAGGAGGAATGAATCTTTTCTGGAGATCCTTCTTCTGGAATTTTGCAGTGAGCCTGGGATGTGGGTAAGTCTTCTGTCTATTCTATTTTTGTTATTATAATGTGGTTTGCCAAACTCTTTTGTTTATTTTGTAATTATAGCATCCTTATTTTCTTTGACTATACATTGTCTAATATTAAAAAGTATTGTTTTGAAATAGTGAACTTGAAAAGTATTCTTGGAATATTTTATAGGAATGATATTTCAATGGGATTTATATTTAATATTTAAATGTACATGTATATTTACCAGCTTTTAGTATTCCAAGACCTTGTTTTTTATGCCACTCAGGCTGGAAACAACCACTACAACCATGCAGGCTATGAACAAACAGAAAACAAGGAGTTAAACACTGCTGGGAAGTGAGAAGGAAAAAAATGTATTTAGACTATCTTTTAATTCTAAGAAAACATTTCTCACAGTTTAAATAGTAAAATGACAGTTCAGAGTCTAAATGGATATGAATAGCAAAACACTTAAACCACAGATATGCAAGTTATATGCAGATACGTATATGCAGTTTTATAAGTTGCATTAGTTCACTGTCCTGTAGGGTTGATAGTGGAGTTCAGAAGGAAGTCAAAGTGGGCCAGTGAATTTCTTTTTGTTTTTTCCTCTCTTAATGTTACTTTCAATGTCTTATTTTACTTCATGTTATTCTTATGAGCTCCTGCATCGTTTTCCTTTTGATTTATGGTCACCTTTTGATAATTATTGTTGCTAGCATTTTTTTCTGTTTCCAACTAAAGAGGTGCTGCTTAGAGTTTCTGGAGAATCTGAATTTCATCAAGCCCTGGGAACACAATATTTAACTCCATACAGTAATTTAGCTTATTATTCCTCCAATTTCAAAGAAATTTCCATATTTTGTATTCAAAATCTTCTTCTATCTCAAACAAAATCATAGCCTTCTCAGTAGTCTTTAAAGACGTCAAACTAATGGCTTTGTCTATCCAGTCTCTTAACTAAAATACGAACTATAACTTCAACATCCATACTTGCAGATTTTTAACTAGTAATTTCACTCTGCAAATTATTTATCCTTCTGGATAGCCGTTACCTATTTTTTCTTTCTTGAAGTCTATCCACTCATATATTCGTATATTATGTGACACTCCTATGATGTTGTTAATGAAAATCAGGGAGATGTTCTAGACAAAAAGCTGTACATGGGGCAGAAAAAGTAATATGACATAGTCTACTTCTAATAGATGTTAATATTGTACATGTTAGTGCTTTAGCATTAATAAAAATATTGCATCATGAACCTCTTATTAAAATTCTAAGTATTGGTAACATCTTCATTTGAAAGAAATCAATGGTCTTGCCAGTGATATCACTGAAAGTTGTTGTACTGTTCAAAGATACTGAGACCCTATCCTCAATATACAAATTTGAATTATTTCTTCTTTATATGGGTCCAATATATTAAAAAAAAAATCAATCAGTAATACGTTTTTAAAGTTATTTGTAATTGCAGAATTCTTTTCATATCTCAAAACTTATTGTGACACAAGAATGAGAAATAAATTTGGTAAGACAACACTGCATATTTAAAATGCAAGCTGTAAAATGATAATGGACAAGCAACACCCTTTAGCTTCAGCTAACGTACTGTCCACGTGTCATGTTATGTGTTTTTTTAAACTTGACTTTCGCAGTTTGACACCAGCTTACCTGGATGTCAAATTAAATTAGACCAAATAAAAGAAATTTTCCAAAGTAATAATGAGTGGTTCTACTTTTCTACTGTCATTCTATATATATGTAAAATACCTAAGTATTTACAATCCAAAAAATTTACTGGCTTGCTTTCTTATTTTGTTGGTTAGTTGGTTTATTATGTCACAGCTGAAATTATGCAGAATTAATAGCAAGGCAAGTTGTGAATTTTTTCACATGCCTAGAACTGAAGAGCTGTAAGGATTTCAAATTTGTAAGAAGGTACTTCAACAATATGTTGCAATGTGGAAAGTATTTTAACTAAAAAATGCATTTTACTACCTATTAGTAATTTAAAAAGAAATCTCAATATGGATTTTCATAGGAAGAATTTAAATGAATAAGTTTATAATCTGCAAGACACCTTATGCTTTAAGGATGAAAACAGACATTTGAATTCACTCATGATGAAGTGATCTTCTGTCTGACAGTGAGTCATTTTCAGTTCAAGGCACAACTTGGAATCTGGGAGCTAATAAGGAAAAGAAGTTTCTGTGAACAACTACTTTTCTGATCCATAGTTTGAGAACACAACAAGGGAAATGCACACAGCTGTGCTTCTTAAAAACTATAGAGTTTGTAATGTTCTAAACGTGATATGTGCTTTTTCTGGGCATATGCATTCTGTATGAAATGATGTTAAACCAGGATTCCTCCTTGTTAGCTCGGTGTCAGATTATCAGCTTAAGAAAGCCACAAAACTAAAAAATCTCATGTTCACTTTAAGAATACGGAATGCAGTAGTAGTACAGCATGAACAAGTTACAGACAGAAATCACAGAATCATAGAATCCTAATGGCCTGAGTTGAAAAGGATCTCAAAGATCATCTAATTTCAACTTGCTTCTGCAGGGTTGCCAAGCACTAGACCAGGCTGGCCAGAGACACAATCATCTTAACATTTTGTTAATTGTTTGACTTAGGGATGGTGATTCCACCACCTCCCTGGGCAGGCCATAGTAGTGCCTGACCATTCTCTGAGAAAGAAAGTTCTTCCTTATGTCTAACCTAAACCTCTTCTGCTACAACTTGTTGCCATTTCCTGAAAGACCAGAAAGTGTTATTTCATGTAAGTAAATGAATACAAATTCCCAAAACATGTTTCTAATGATTCAGAAATACATGCATCTACTAACTTCTCAAATCTACCAAAATCTATTGCAATAAAGCATATTTTTGCAAAACAAGAAAACAAAGAAAAAAATACCATTAATTCACTGATAATAATGTAAGCAATGAGTTAAAGAAAACTTTATTCCCTTCAAAACTGTCATGTTTATAGCAGTAATCCAAATAATGTGCAGTGATATTGTTCTTTTTAATCAAATACTCTTTTCCTTTTTTTTTTTTTTTTTTTGAATCAAAACTATTTCAAGGAAGTTCTACACTTATTGTCAAGATGAACAGAAGTATTTCTCTAAAATGTCTCTATTCATCATAATACACAGATCTTGATCTTATAAAAGGAATTTGTAAACAAATGATCTTTCAGATGTGTCATTTCTTATTTTACAGTAGGTTATTTGCACATAGAATGCTCAGAAAAAGTCTTCTTTTCAAAACACCATCCTAGAAATATAAATTTAAAAGTAGTTTTGAGGACAAGACGCTTCACTTTTACAGACAGTATTGTATCTTAACTTCGTTTCTCCTCATACTGCGATGGTCCTATGTGTTAACAGTAATTTTCAGAAATTTTGAGTATTTATTTAAAGCTTTACGGAAAATATTTTGTAACATCCATTCAAGCATGTTTTTCACATTCATCACACGCATCACAGTAATCCTTTGCTGTGCAGAGTTCTTGGTTCCACTGTGTTGTATATTGAAATTCTATTAGTCCTTTCTGTTTTCTGAATAAAATTACAAAGACTTCTCGGAAAGTAACACATCCTATTTCAACATGCTGGCCCACAACATCAGGGATGGATGTTGGTGGTATGGCAGTAGAGGTTGAACCTTCCTGCTAATATTCCCTTATGTTTTGATGTTGTGTGTCAGATGGTAGCAGAGGGACAGTCTGACAAAATGGCATCTGATGTGGAAGTGTACATGAAGCAAAGGTGTGTCATTGAATTCCTCCATGAGGAAAAAAAAATGGCATCCATTTGTTGTTGCTTGCTGAAGATTTATGGAGACAAACAGTGGGTATGAACAGAGGCAGTGGGTGGTACATTTCAGCAGTGATGACTGAGATGTGAAAGACAAGCCATGTTCTGGATGGCTAAGCACAATTGTCATACCATGAAATTATGAGGTCTTGTTTATCACTGTCAAAAATGCTCAGCTAATGGTAGTGGCTATATTGAAAAACATTGTTTTATAGCTGAGAATTTGCTCTATCAAACAGTATTATTGTACTCTTTGTATCTGTTGTAATTTCCTTGGAAATAAATAGGAGGTATTATTTTTAGACAGACCTGCACACTAACAAAAAATAATACTGAAAGATAAATAAAATACTTCACAGCACTGAAGTTTGTAATGGGAAGAATCTAAAATACAATCCCTTCATCTACTGATTGTGTTTACCTTTCAATTCGGCAACATAAGCATAACTGCTAGGGCTTTCATTTGACTTTCAGTGTCTGATACAATATCCATTTATTTGTTTTCTCTGGAAACTGAATTTTCACTAACACTACTTTAGCAGACTGATCAGGTGAATAATATTCCTCTTCAGTTCCTCTGTCTTGAAAATTTTGCTTAGCCTTTTCTACTGCATGTATGAACTGACCTAATATTTGCTGACTTTCAACTGTGGCAAACAGAATGAACTTTGAAATGCAGAACATTTAGCAACGAAAGACCACTTATTGGGCAGAAGTTATTTAATACAATTGAAAAAGATGAGGATACAAAAATTGTGTTTATATATTTCTGCTGTGGCAAAATGCTTTTTATTGTCTCTTAGTCAAACAGAACATTTGAATATGTGCAGACGGCACATTACGAGAGTTTATGTTATTATAGAATTGGAAACTGAAAGTAAAAGAAAACAAAATCTTTAAACTTCTTTTAAAGTTCCCATCTTGGGCTCAAGGACATCATGGGGTGATGACAAATCTGCTGCCACCAGTATAAATTATGAAAACTATAAATTATATCACCTGGCTACACTTTTTTCCACACATCTCATTGACTGCAGGTTCATTAGAGAATGTCAGTTTCACATGAATTTTACATGAATGAATTCTCAGCTAGTTAATTACAACTTTAATCTAGATCTGTATATTCTTAAGCAACAAAGGAATGCTTTGCTCCAAATACTTTGAAACATAAAAGCAGCACCGTAAACTTATTACAGCTAGCAGTTCAGCTCAGCCTAATCAGTCTTTCTGGAAGATTACTAAGAGAGAAAGGTAAGATGACAGAAAGAAGCTTTCTGAGACCTATCTTCATGAATTACATTGCTCATTGAACAAAATCAAACATTCTGAATGAAATACTTGAAAAGTATAAATTCAGAAATTCCTGTATGTCTGTTGAAGTCAGAGTTAGGAAAATTTTGCTTCCTCAGAATTGTTGCCAGCACAGATTATGAAAAAACAGAAGTGAAGATGTTCCTATGTGAAATGGCTTTATCAGTTAGAGGACAAAGATGTCATCAGAATTTGTAAATACAAATAAGAATGGAACGATGCAAAGATCTTTCTTTTGTTTTGAAATCAGTCAGATTTAGATAACTGAAATTTAAAAATGCTTATTTTGAAAACACATGTACATGTATCTGGGACTGCCCTTTCCCAAGTGCAACACCTTGCACTTGGCCTTCTGAATCTCATTAGCTTCATGTGGACCCACTTCTCGAGGTCCCCTTGGATGGCATTCCTTCCATTGTATTGACATGCGAAATCAAACTCTATAACCACAAAGTAGTTATAAAGCAGGTATGGTTTATTCAATGCTGCGCAGATACCAGGTGCAAGGGGGATAGAGCTGCCTAGCTTGCACACCATCAGGAAAAATCATGCTACAGATATACAAATACATAATCAATAGTTTTCCCTGAATTTGGATACATATTCATTACACCCCGAGAGTTCATTAGCATGCAGACCCTCCCCTCTTGCATGTGTGTAGTGGGTCATGGGATGAAGATTTGTCATCTTCCTCACGAAGGCTTCTGACCTTTTTTGCTGTAAACTTCTGACCTTTTGGGGTAGCATCCCCCCAGACCAATTTCAAACTTCTTGCCCTGTGGACATCTGATCACCACCCTGCCAAATGTCCTCAGGCTGCTCTCAAACCCTTATCTTTATGGCCTTCATCCCCCTCACTATCCCAGACCCGGTGTCTGCCATCCCTTATTTTCTAACAAGCTCTACATTCTCGCTTCTATAAGCTATCTCTAACTATTCCCCTTCACCCACCTTATTCTCAGTCACTGTGAAGCCTTCTTGCCTTTTTACTTTCATTTATGGGGCCGTCTCACCTTTCAGTATCAACTGCAACGCACATCTTTGTATCATCACACACTTGCTGAGGGTGTCCTCAATCTCTGTCTAGGTTACTGTTGAAGATGTTGAAGAGCACTGGGCCCAAGATGGACCACTGGTGGATACCATTTTTCACCAGCCTCAACCTGGACACAGATTGGCTGACCACAACACTGGCTGCAACAATTCAATCAATGTATTACCTACTGTATATGCCACTCTTTAAAATTCATATATTTCCAATTTAAATATAAAAGTTATTGAATCAGATTAAAAGAAAATGCTGGTTTTTGTTGTTGTTGTTGTTTTTGTGGTTTTTTTTTTTTCCTTAGAACAAAAACTCCAGCTCATATAACTCTTGCAATCTGCCTGTTGCACATTAATCTCTGTAATTCACTTATGGATCCTTTGAAAGCTAACACAATACTCATATGTAATGGTGTACTGATATACATTACAAAGTGTATGTACTGCTTAGAAATAAATAAATTAATTTAAAAAAAAAAGAAACAGCATCAAAATCCACTCTTAAGAATATTTACCATGCACCTGGTTTGGAAGGAGAAAAAAAATGAACTAAAGAAGAAACAACCTATTTGATGTTTTTCAATCTGTTTAGTATGGAAATTAATCACTAGCAAGAATGAAGGCACATCTGAGTTAGAGGAACAAAAAGCAAAAAAACCCACAAAACCATATATATAATGTTGAAAATTTCATTACAAGTCAAATCATTCTTACTGTTCCTAAATCAAGCCTAAAAAAAACAAACAGGAAATATTAATTTGCTAATCTCAACAGTAAGATTGAAACAGTGAATGTTCTGATTACATTGCTTTGGTAAGTTAATTCGGTGTTCCCTCTGGCTTAAAGAATCATAGAATGGTCTGGGTTGAAAAAGATCTCAATGATCATTTAGCTTCAACTTCCCCACTGTGGGGAATTACTTGATTAGAGTGTCCAGAGCCACATCCAGCCTTGAACAATCTCAGCTCCCTCAACCACTCCTCATAAGGTCTGTGCTCCAGATCATCAGCTTAGTTGTCCTTCTCACAACTCAAGGGCCTCAGTGTCTTTCTTGTGGTGGGGAAAACCCATAAAGTACTTCACGCAAAAGTCTACAGGTCAATTTTAGCTCAGAAGTAAGAACAAAATAGGCAGAAAAATGGGATTCATGCGGGCAAGCCTCCAGGTATTATTGCAATTTTTTCTTCACAGTACCAATCTTAAAAGGTTAAAAACAACTCTAATTAGTCTGGTTATTCTCTCAGAAAATAGCGCCTCTTAGCATAGCAGCCATACTGGTTCAGACCAATAGGATCACATAGTCCAATAAGTAAAAAAAAAACAAAAAGAAAAAACACCTGATACTAAATTTGGTTTAAACACATTCCAAACAAAATAAAAAATGGAAGAAAAAGCACTTTTTTTCTCTTTGAAACCCATTCCAACTGAAGAAATGATTATATTTGCAGATTATCTGATTTGAATATTTTTTTCAAAGGATTCAAGGGGATTCTTTCCATATTTTTTTTCATAATTGTCATTATTAAGCTGGAAAAAGATACAAAAAAAAAAAAAAAAAAAAAAAATCTACATTTCCCTTAATTCTCTGCCTTAATATCAGAATTTTACTTACCTCCAAATACTTGGACAGTTGTCTACAAATATTTCCTTTTAGCTTATACATAACTATATTTAAAAAAAGTCACAAATGCACAAAAATATTTTCTGGAAATACTTCCAAAGTAAACACTGTGTATACTTATTCTGAAAAAGCAGCTTCTTCTGTTCTTTGCAATACCTGTACAAGCGTTACAATTTTCATATGCCAATTGTTGTCAGCCTAATTCAGAGCTCATTCTTGAAGACCATTCTATTTAGTTAGTCCACGTAGTCTATTTAGTAGTCCACACAGAACTGTCTAGTAATGTTTGAAATGGTACAGGCAGTTTTCCCTGTCCTCTGTCTGCTGCTTCAAGAGAGTATCAGTAATGATCCTTGTGACATACCCATTATTCCACACAAACGACTCTGTCCCCTGGGATGTTTCATATTGCATTGGCTGTGTGCTTTAAGGGAACTCCACTTTATTTGTTTAGTAAGGTTTTAAATACTCTATGTGGATCCAAGATCTATCTAAACAAATTCTGCATGTCAATAGAACTCACAGAATGACAGAATTGTAGGGGCTGGAAGGGACCTCTACAGATCATTTAGTCCAATCTCCTTGACAAAGCACACTCCCTAGACCAGGTTGCACAGGTAGGCAACCAGACGGGTCTTGAATATCTCCTAGGAGGAGACTCCATAGTCCCTCTGAACAGCCTGTTCCAGTGCTCCGTTACTCTTTTTGTGATATGTATCACAGAAACTGTGCAGAACCTCTGCATGATGATGGTATATAACACTAGTTGTCCACTAGCCAACAATACATCATTTTACTGGAAATAACATACATAAATAAAAGTATTTTTTCAAATAACAGAATTTTTTGAGTTGAAAGAGATCTTTAAAGGTCACTTAGTCCAACTCCCACAATGAATAGGGACACCTACAGCTGTATGAGGCTGCTCAGAGCACCGTCCAATCTGATGTTGAATGTCTCCAGAAACATGGCATCAACCACTTCCCTGGGTAACCTCTTCCATTACCATACTATCCTTTCTGAATATCCAATCTAAACCTTACTTCTTTTAGTTTGAAACCATTTCCCCTTGTCTTATCCTCACAGATCCTGCTAAAGAGTCTGTCCCCTTCTTTCTTATAGTCTCTTTTTACATATAAAAAGTCACTATCAGGTCTTCTTTTCTCCAAGCTGAAGCGTTCCAGGTTTCTCAACCTGTCCTCATGAGGGACGTGTTCCATCCCTTGAATCATTTTTGTGGCCCTCTTCTGGACACTTTCCAGCATATCCATGTCTCTCCTGAGGAGTTCACAGTACTTCAGATGAATTCTCATTGGCACGGAATAGAGGAGCAGGATCACCTCCCTTGACCTGCTGACCATGCTTCTTTTGATGCAGCCCAAAATATGACTGGTTTTCTGGACTGTGAGGGCACATTGCTGGCTTAGGTCCAGCTTGCCATCCACCAGTACCCCTATGTCCTTTTCATCAGGGCTTTGCTCTGTCCTTATCCCAGCTTGTAATGATAGCAGATGTGGCCACACTCAGGTGCAGGACATGACACTTGGCATTGCCAAACCTCAAGAGGCTCACTTGAGTGCACTGGTTGATTCTGTCTAGGTCTTTCTGGATGGCATCCTGTCTCTCAAGTGTGTCAAATTCATCTCATTGCTTGGTGTCAGCCACAAACTTGCTGAGGGCGCACTTGATCTCCCTGTCAGTGTCACTGAAGAAGTTATTAAACAGCACTGGTGCCAGCAGTAACCCCTGAGTAACCACTCATCATTGATCTCCATCTGGATGTTTTGCTACTGACCACCACTCTTATGATCTCGCAACGAGTTCCCCATCCATTGAACAGCCCACCAATCAAATCCATATATTTCCAATTTGGAGAGAAGGATGTTGTGAAGGACCACGTCAAAGGTCTTACTGAAGTTCAGATAGATGACATCAGCAGCTTTTCTCTTGTTCATTGATGCAGTGACACCATCATAGAAGGCCACTAAGTCAGGCAGGATTTTCCTTTGGTGAAGCAATGCTAGTTGATCTAAATCAGTTCTTCATCTTTCACATGCCTTAGCATAGCTTCCAGGAGGATCTACTCCATGATCTTCTCCAGCTTATAAACTCCAGTTTATAGCAGGGAGAGGAGGTTCTTTGATATCACAGAATGATAGAATCACAAGGTTGGAAACAACCTATACGATCATCTAGTCCAACCGTCTCCTCATCACCATTGTCACCACAAGCACTAAACCACATCACGCAGCACGTCATCCAGACACCTCTTGAACACTGCCAGGGACGGTGACTCCATCACCTCCCTGGGCAGGCCATTCCAGTGCCTGACCACTCTCTGAGAGAAAAAGCTCTTCCTTATGTCTAATCTAAACCTCCTTTGATACAACTTGTGGCCATCTGTATAGCCGGTGTGAGATTAAGAAACAGTGGTTTAAATGTTGGTCCAACCAGTTTATTACAAATCCTAATCAAGGAGATGGGGAAGGGAAGGAATGACTATTATGAAATAGAGTGATGAGGAAGGGAAGGATGGTAATAGAAAAGATAGGAAATAAGCAAGAATTGTGTAAAGCGGGGATAGTCACCGCCAGGATCCAGTAGTGGTCCCACTGCACGCCGCCCCAATGGTCTGAGGCAAAAGCACGGGGGAGAGCAGCAGTAGCGTGGCTGACCTTGTGCAGCAAGCATATAGCAGGAAGAAGCCATAGGGTAAGTCCAGGAGGAAGCAGCAGGTCTCAGGTAGCAGGCCCAGGAGATTCCATCAGCATGCAGGAATTTCGTAGTGAGGGATCTGATGGCAGACACCTATCCTCATGGTTGTTGATCCCTCTTTTATCCTCCTTTTTTCCTGACTATGTGACATCCCTGGGTGCTTGAGCAAGTGTCATGTGAGTACCCCCTGAGATGGCCATCTTCCTTGAGATAAGTCTGTACAAAAGGCAACTTCACAACCATTAAGCTGTGGCTTATCTCTCCTTTGTTGTCCTAGCCTTGTTCATCTGTGTCCCTCAGACAAAGGATTTCTCAACCCTTGCCCAGAACTTGTTTGGACTTGTTCATCAGCAAGCTTTGAGGCAATGGCATAAAAGAATAATCTCTCACAAGCATAGAGGAGAGACTGAATGCGTCCCTGGGTTATTCTTTTTATCCTTCTTAATAACAATTGTGACATTGCCTTTTATTTAGTCACCAGAGACTTCACCTTCTCAATATGACTGAGAGTGGTTTGGTGACTACATTAGTCAATTCTCTCAGAAATCTGGGATGCATGGATGTTCAGGTGACTGGGCTGGTAGTGAACTTGATCTACGCTTGGTAGATAAGAAGCTGGACATGAGAAAGAAGTGTGCACTAGCAGCCTGAATGGCCAACTATATCTTGGGCTGCATTAAAAAAGGGGTGGCCAGTAGGAAGAGGGAAGTGATTGTCCCCCTCAACTCAGCTCTTGTGAGGACCCATCTGGAATATTGAGTCCAGGCCTGGGGCCCCCAGCACAAGAAAGACACAGAGCTCTTGTAATAAGTCCTAAGGAGGACCACTAAGATGATCAGAGGGCTAGAGCACCTCTCCTATGAGGAAGGATTGAAGGAGCTGAGCTTATATAGCTTGGAAAAGAGAAGGCTCTGGGGAGACATCATTGCGGCCTTCCAGTGCTCAAAGGGAGTGTATCAACAGGAGGCAGAACAGCTATTTAGATGGGTTGATAGTGATAGGACGAGGGAGAATGGTTTTAAACTGAGACAAGGCAGGTTTAGGTTAGTTATTAGGAGGAATTTTTCCCAGAGAGTGATGACACGCTGGAACATGTTGCCGAGAGAGGCTGTGGATGCCCCATCCCTGGAGGCATTCAAGGCCAGGCTGGATGTGGCTCTGGGCAGCCTGGTCTAGTGGTTGGTGACCCTGCCCACAGCAGGGGGGTTGAAACTAGATGATCATTGAGGTCCTTTTTGAGCTCAGGCCATTCTGTAATTCTGTGATTCGCTTTCAGTGGGAGGGACATTGCTCTATCAATTCCCACCTTCCAAACCATTCACTCAAGCGCTGTGTGAAAAGCAGTTGCCAGTGATGACTGCAGTAAAAATGTTATTGAGCACCTGAAAAGTTGTTGTGTACCAAAATATACGATTATGTTCAAAGAATGGCATACTACTCTCATACATTCTTATTGGGCACTCCATGACCTTTCTCTTATATAAGAAATGGTTAAATCTTCAATTGAAATCTGTAATTATTTTTTCTTTTTTCCTTCATTTTTCAATTTAAAAATGACATAAAAATGAACATGTGGCATCATTACTGGTTAGGTCACATTAGCTGCCCTCAAAAAAAGCCCACAGTCTTTTTTGCAGTCTAGTTAACACTCCATCCAAATACCCCTGACAGCATTACGTATTTCAACCTAGCTGTTTTCTGTTTCTAATGGCACGTAAGTGGCTACTTCACCAAAAACATTTTTCCAGTTTGAAATGAAGTAGTGTAAGTTGCCAGTTTTTGACAAGCAGATACAGAGTGTATAGTGATACAATTGTAGAAACACAATTCATTTCATGGAATTTAATTCTGCAGGAATATATAACTGGACGTAGATTTATAGTATAAATAGTCACAGATAAGTGGTTAGCTGGAGAGGTGTGGCCAGTGGCTGTAGTTGTTAAAATAGAAGGAAGGGATATCATCCAAAGGGGCTTGACAAGCTTGAGAAGTGGGCCCATATGAAGCTAATGAAGTTCGTTAAGGCCAAGCGCAAGGTGTTTCACTTCACCATTCCAGACATGAGTGCAGTCTGGGAATAGAACTCATTGAATGTAGGCCTGTAAAGTAGGACATGGAGGTACTGGTGGACAAAAAGCTGGAGATGAGCCAGCAGTGTGCACGTGCAGCCTGGAAAGCCAAATGTATCCCGGACTACATCAGAAGAGAGGAGGTTAACAGGTGTATGGGAACTGCTGAGTCACAGCCTGAACCTCTGATTGATCACCTGAGGCGAGCCATGAGCCAGCCAGAGAAGCACAGATGAAGGCAATTCACCTGTCCTGCTGGAAGGGGTGGAGCCAGGGTCCACTCCTCCTGGACCTATTTAAGAGCTGGCTACCAGTGGGGAAGGATCTCTTCTGGAGATTGTCTCTATTGGTGTTTTGTGGTGAGCCCAGCTGAAGGGTAAGCTGTCCATTTTATTTTCTTTTGTTATCCTTGTCTACTTTGCCTAACTCTCTTGATTATATTGTGATTATAACATCTTGATATCTATTGATTATATAACAGGAAGAGAGAGTTGACTGTTCCTCTTTACTCCATCCTTGGGAGATTTCATCTGCGATAATGCATGCAAGCCTGAAGGTGCCCAGTACAGGAAGGATACAGAACTGTTGGCGTAGGTCTGGAGGAAAGCCAAGAAAATGATCAGAATGCTGGAGCATCTCTCTTATGAGGAAAGGCTGAGAAAGATGGATTTGTTCAGCTTGGAGAAGAGAAGGCTTCCATGATTATCAAGATTAAAATAGACATTTTTTTGACTGAAGAGACAAACTCCAAACAAAACTGAAATCATTTCTGATTATTTACTTCTAGACGGGAGGAAAAAAAAAAAAAGATAAAAATCTCTACAGAGTACTAAGTAATTGCTTTCTATTTACAGTGCATGAATTATAACTTACAGATTTATATTTTATAGCATGAGTAAATAATAATCATCCTATATGGCTAAATCCTGACCTTTAGAGGATCTGTAACCTTTAGAGAAGGATTGGTCTAGACACAATATTATCTGTCCAAAACATTTGTTTGGACTATATTTTGTTCTTATGTTCAAAATTTTTTCAACAGACCCTTTCAGACTCTGTTCCTTTAGAATAATAAAAACTACACAATGATGGAGTTATCTTGGTGTTTAAAAAAAATAGTAGTAAAAATCTGTTATACATTTTTCAATATTGGGTGAATTAAAAATGTCTTGTGGAGTTGTCATTAAGTACTTCCTAAAACAGTTTTTAACTATCCATTCAGCATAGCTTGCATATTCTGATATCTTTATCTGATGTAGTGACTACGATCACTTCTTAAGTTTTCAGAAAATAGAAAATAAATGAATTGAGTCTGTGTGATAGTTAATATCTGGTATACACGGACTTCAGGAGAAAAGGCAAGTATAATATAGAAAGATTATGCAATAGCAGGTAGTTATATAAACCAAGCTAACACTAAACATCTAGGAAGTAAATATTTTCTCTCAAAGAGAAAGAAACCTCTCTAGCAAATAGAGGAAAATCTACTGTCCACTAAATGTGCACATACATATATGTATGCTATTTGCTTTTCCTGCTGAAATAAAGGTGATGAGAGTCTTTGGTTTTCAATGGAAAATTTTTTCTCACAATTAGTTTACTAGCAGTCAGTATGTTCAATTTTTGTGGTCACAGAAAACAAAACAACAGTTTGAATATACCCTCTTTTGTTTTGCTTTGTCACCAGCTGGCCGGGCCAAGTTGTGGCTCTGTTCAGTAAATTTCCTTCCAGTTTCTGAACCTCACATGGTCTGCCAGGTCTCTCCTAACAAACATCTGCTACTGTACTGATTCCTCTCACTGATGTGCTGATCTATCAGATGCTGGCTGAAGTCACTGTGCCAACACAGGATGTGCTGAGAGAGGTCCAACCGCTGGGTTAGTCCTGGCTATGGTACTCTGCCATGGTGCTTCTGCCTGTTTTCAATTCAGCAGACTGAATTTCCTGATGCATTGCTTCTTTCAAAAAGATTTAGAAAATTTCTGAGCTCATATACATCTCTTTAAAGAATGATATAATTTGTTCATCATGTTGGATTAACTGTTATCTACCTATAGGCTTTTCTGGCTTTGGCTTTTGATATTGAATGTGGCCAAACATTCACTAGAATTTAGTACTGCTAGGCTAACAAAGGTGGATAAGATGCTACAAAGTTGAACGGTATTCTGGCACATGCTTTAACGGTAAAAATGCTATTTACAATCACATTTCTAACTCCTGATTACTTGTTAAAATATTGTTGAAGAATCCTGAAATCACTGTTCCAGGGGTAGCATCTATCCTCAAAATATCTCTCCACTGTTCATCAGCAGCCAGGTCCCACCTCTGGATAGCTTAAATTTCGAACTGACAAAGCTACAGCACAGCATACATTGCAGCAACGTGCTTTCCAACTAGTTCCTATATTTAGTAGAAAAAGTGTTTTCCTTGACCTTATGTAACACTATATCAGATCCTTAGTGGTTGTCCAGGTTGCACAAGACAACATGAGAGAAAAGAATAAACAAAACAATCTGTAGGATAGGCATTTATAAAACAATAGTTGTAGAAGTAAATCTGTTAGCAAAATCAGTGCTATAGAATAAAAAGCTCTCATATCACATATATTTCTATTTACATATTTACACTCATTCTGCATATATGTATATATGAAAAAATATTAGCAAGTTCTTCAGAGATAAACTATTTTTTTTTACTGTAGATTTTCATAGGGTACATAGCATATAATTCATTCACAGATCACGGAATATGTTATTCACTAAACAGTTTGTACAAGAAAATTTTTTAAAAAAACTTTTATTTGTAAAAATATTCACATTTTTCAGAATAAATTTATTTCATACTAAATAATCCACCTGTTCTTACACCATGATTGAGGTAGGTTTATCACTTTTTGAGTACAAGCAATATATTTTGTGCAGTGAAGACAGAAGAGGAATATGCCTTGAGAATGTATTTCAAGGAAGAATTTGTGCTGCCTTAAGGCTTTAAAAGTTGTTTGTTGTTTTTTTTTTTTTCCCTCCCAGAAGGGGAATCTTCTTAATCGGATTCTCTAGAAAAACCGTGCTGAACATGTTGGTTTTATGACTACTGGAATCAGTTTTGTCAACAGAATGCATTTTAAAGATACATTTTCAATTTTTCACTGGCCTATAGTTCTCCGGGTCCTCCTTGCTTTCTTTCTTGTAAACAGGAGTGATGTGACCCTTCCTTCAGTCATCCGGGACCTCACCTGACAGCCATGACTTTTCAAATATGATGGAGAGCAGCTCAGCAACCATCTCAGCCAGCTCCTTCAGAACCCTGGGACGCACGTCATCCAGCCCCATAGACTTGCACACATTCAGTCTCATGAGGCAGTCTTGGACTTGCTCTGCCTTTACAGTGGGAGAGGAGAGAGATTTACCACCCCAGCCCCCACCTAGAGGTTTAGGGATGCCTGGCTCAGGGACGTGAAAAATACTAGAATCCTGGAGGCCAGTGAAGACGTAGGCAAAGAACTCATTCAGTACCTCAGCCTTCTCTTCATCCATTGAAGCGCGTTCTCCTTTTACATTTACCAAAGGAGCTACACTCGCTTTGGCCTGTCTGGCCAATGTACCTGTAGAAAGTCTTCCTATTGTTTTTCATGTCCCTTACCAAGTTCAGTTCTGCCTGTGCCTTGGCTTTCCTGATCCCACGTTGTCTCACTCCAATTTATAGGAGGAAGAGGAGGTTCTTTTAATATCTGTATACCCGGCGTGAGATTAAGAAACAACGGTTCAAATGTTGGTCTGACCAGTTTATTACAAATCTTAATCAGGGAAGTGGGGAAGGGGAGGACGGACACTATTATGAATTAGGGTAATGGGGAAGGGAAGGAGGGCGATAGAAAAGATAGAAAAGAAGAAGTTAGGAGTCTTTATAGGAAGCAAGAGGGACATAGTCACCACCATGGATCCAGCGAGGTTCGTAGTTCCGTCTTTGATCTTCAGTAGTGGTGGGTCGTAGGGCATTGTTGTTCTGTTGACAACGACGTTGAGAAGCACGACGACGACGACCATGGCGATGATGATGCCCCTTTTCAATGCTTTCAAAGTGGTCGAGTCAGCTGTCTTTGGAGTGACAGCTCAAATCCAAAGTGGTTGAGTCAGCTCTCCTTTGAGTGGCAGCTTCTGGCTCTGGGATCTCAGCAGAAACTCCTTTGTTCCCATCTTCCAGGCCTTGCCAGCAGATAAGAGGGAGCAGGGGTGCCCATCTGCATCCTGTTTCTCACAGAACACGATGGTATCGTTCCCCAATTTTCCCACAACTAGCTGGAGCTGTTTAGTCACCGGCCAGATCTTCTGCCAGTAAACACTCCTGAGCACTCTCATCCGCTCTTCTACAGAGCAAGCAGCTGTGGGGGAAGGGGCTTTCAAATGTTCCCAAAGCGATATCGATTGTCACACGGTTAGCACCCATTAGTTGCCTCCTCAACAAATCATTCAGAGTCTTATCGCAAGAAATACCTCAGGAAGCAAGCTTTGAGCCAAAAAACAAAGAAGGATTCTCACACACGTCTGCAAGTCCAGACGGCACCCCTGTACCCTTTCCAGGTGACACGCCCCTGCTTCCAAAGCTTGTACACACCTTTCTTCGCCCCTAGTGTCCCCATCAGTTCTGAATGGCTTAGAAAGGGTTTCCTATCTCCTCTGCCCACTTTTCAGAGGGATGGAGAGCTCTTGTGCTCTCAGAAAGGCATGCTTGAAAAGTAGCCAGCTCTCCTCAACATCTTTGTTTTCAAAGACAGCATCCAAGGGGATCTTGGCCAACAGTCATTGAACTGCTTAAAGTTCACTCTTCCAAAGTTCAGGGTCCTGAAGCCACTCTTTGCCAGGCCCACAGACTTTGAGATAACAAACTCGACAAGGGCATGGTCACTGCAGCCCAGGCTGCCTCCAACCTTAACGCCTTTAATGATCTTCTCTGCACTGGTGAGCAGCAGGTCCAGCAACACTTCACCTCTGGCCGGTCTGTCTGATACCTGGACCAGAAAGTTATCATCAGTGGATTCCAGGAGCCTCCTGGACTTCTTGCAGCTCACCATGTAGTCTTTCCAATAGATACCTAGATGGTTGAAGTCCCCCATCAGGACAAGAGCCTGTGAGCATAAAGACTCCCACATCTGAAGCAAGAAAGCCTCATCCACAGTCTCCCCTTGATCAGGTGGCCTGTAGTATACCCCTATCACCAGCTGGCCTTTGTTAGACCCATCCCTAATTCCACAATGTTTGTGGCAGTAGCCTTCCACGGGAGTGCAGCCACTGCAAACCAGCAGGCACATTAACACTACTAGATAGCCTTAACGAGGTGTGACTGATCAGCCCCGCCCTGCTGCCGGTAGCGCTGGCTCGGCCCTCGCACCGTTGCCAGGTCGTTAACAGAAGCCCTCGCACTCATTACTCACCTGAGAGTGATAACAACCATCCTTGCTGCGTAGTCCCGTGTATGGGTGACTTACAGTTTCTTCTCGTTAAAGAAACCCACCCCGACTCCTACTCTCTGTCCCTGAGGCTTTTTCTAGGTAAGGGGGGTGGATGCAGAGCCGTTGCCCTGGAAAAGCCCCTACTGCATCAGCAGTTCTTATGAGAACCGGCCGGCCAAGAGCTGCCCAGCCACCCCTGTTATCTCGGGGATCCCTGAATGAGGGAACCAACCCCCCTATACCTCGCGGTCAGTTGCTGACCATTTTGCCACAGACAACTGAAGCAAGACAGCCCCAACCCTGCTTGCACTTGACATTCTGGAACCTCATTTGTTTCATGTGGACCCATTGACCAGGTGGGTCTGAATGCCATTCTTTCCTTTTATTGCATCAACCGCACCACTCAGCTTGGTGCTGTCTGTAAAGTTGCTGAGGGTGTGCTCAGTTCCAGAATCTATGTAACTGATAAAGATGTTGAAGTGGCCCCAAGACAGACACCTGGGTATCACCACCTGTGACTTGCCTTCACCTGTACATAGTGCAGGGTATGCAGTGTGAAATGCTCTAATTCTATTTGAAAGTGAAATTGGGAATTGTAAAGAAAAACACAATCTTTGCCTTTCTATTTATCTGTTTAGATTTTTTTCTAATAAAAAGTAACTTTACATGTTATTGCATATTTTATGCAAGAAAAATTTATCTTAAAGAAATTCAAAGAGAAAAGAAATAAAAGATTTTTCTAGTTTTGCTATTGAACCTCCTCAATCTGACAGTAAGAAGCAAAAACAATAGTGAAGGCAATTTAATATAATGACCTAAAGCAGAAACCACGTATATTGAAAGAGTTCAGTCACATAACTTGATTTACAAGTTTTAGATTCCAAAGAAAAGAATGCTTACTTTCAAAAAATATAACTTAGCACTTATCGTTACTTTAAAAACAAAAACAGACAAACAAAAAAAAATTTAAAAAAAAATTGGAAAAAAAAAAATCCAATTAGTTGAATTGGATAATTCATAAATGCAAATAACTCCCATATATATTCAATTTTAAGTTTCATTATTTTCATTTACTGTTCTACACTGACTTTATTGTGTTCTTGAAGTCAGCTATAAATGATTTGCTTTTTGCTTCATTTATCTATATGCATTTTTTCATGCTAGTGACACACTTTCACTTGTAAAATTGTATGTGAAATGGAGCAACTTCAGGAGTAGATGAGAAGAAACATACTCTATCTGGATCTTCCTGAATACAGTGAAAGTTGTTGACAATTAAAACACACACACACACACACACACACACAAAAAAAAAAAAAAAAAAGGTTTGAGTGAATGCTGCATTTCTCTTAGAATTATGAGGTATTATTTAACACTTAGCAAATGCTGAAATCTGGCAAGAATCTATGTTAAATTAAGTGTCTTCACAGATCACAGAATCACAGAATCACCCGGGTTGGAAGGGACCTCAAGGATCATGTAGTTCCAACCCCCCTGCCTGGCAGGGCCACCAAACATACACATTTAGATCAGGTTGCCCAGGACCCCGTCCAACCTGGCCTTGAACATGTCCAAGGACGGGGCATCCACAACCTCCCTGGGCAGCCCGTTCCAGGGCCTAACCACTCTCCTTGTAAAGAACTTCCCCCTAACATCCAACCTAAATCTTCCCTCCTTTAACTTAAAACCATTTCCCCTAGTCCTGCTATTGTCAGCCCTTTTGAAGAGTTTACTCCCCTCCTGGGTGTAGGTTCCCTTCAGGTATTGATAGGCTGCAATGAGGTCACCCCGCAGCCTTCTCTCTCCAGGCTGAACAAGCCCAACTCCCTCAGCCTGTCCTCATAGGGGAGGTGCTCCAGCCCCCTGATCATCTTAGTCGCCCTCCTCTGGACCCTTTCCAAAATCTCTATGTCTTTCTTGTACTGAGGGCTCCACACCTGGACACAGTACTCCAGGTGGGGCCTCACAAGAGCCGAGTAGAGAGGTACAATCACCTCCCTGTCCCTGCTGACCACCCCTCTCCTGATGGAGCCCAGGATCCCATTTGCCTTTCGAGCTGCCAGAGCGCACTGCTGGCTCATGTTCAGTCTCTCGTCCATCAGGACCCCCAGGTCCTTCTCTGCTGAGCTGCTCTCAAGGACCATTCCTCCCAGCCTGTACAGGTGCCTGGGGTTCTTCCGGCCCAAATGCAAAACCTTGCACTTTGCCGTGTTGAACCTCATTAGGTTCACCCGAGCCCAGCTTTCCAGCCTGTCGAGGTCCCTCTGAATGGCATCCCTTCCTTCCACCGTATCAACCGCACCACTCAGCTTGGTGTCGTCAGCAAACTTGCTGAGGGTGCACTCAATTCCCTCATCGATGTCATTAATAAAGATGTTAAAGAGCACTGGTCCCAAGACAGACCCTTGGGGGACACCACTTGTTACCAGCCTCCACCTGGACATAGAGCCATTGACCACCACCCTCTGTCTGCGGCCTTTCAACCAATTGCTTATCCATCGGGTCGTCCACCCATCAAATCCACTTCCCTCCAATTTGTAGATGAGGATGTGGTGGGGGACCATGTCAAAGGCCTTGCTCAGGTCCAGGTAAATGACATCGGTCGCCTTCCCTTCGTCCACCAATGCCGTCACTCCATCATAGAAGGCCACAAGATTAGTTAGGCATGACCTTCCTTTGGTGAAGCCATGCTGGCTATCTCGGATCACATGCTCATTCTTTATGTGATTGAGCATGTTGTCCAGGAGGATCTGTTCCATGATCTTCCCAGGCACGGAGGTGAGACTCACCGGCCTGTAGTTCCCTGGGTCCTCCTTGCTCCCCTTCTTGTATATGGGAGTGACGTGACCCTTCCTCCAGTCATCCGGGACCTCACCTGACAGCCACGACTTCTCAAATATGACGGAGAGCGGCTCGGCAACCACCACAGCCAGCTCCTTCAAGACCCTGGGATGCACGCCATCCGGCCCCATAGACTTGTATTCATTCAGTCTAAGGAGGCACTCTCGGAGTTGCTCTGCCCTTACAGTGGGGAGGAATTTACCTCCTTGGTCCCCACGTAGAGGTTTGGGGATGCAGGGCTCAGGGACGTGAAAAAGACTAGAATCCTGGCCACCAATGAAGACCGAGGTGAAGAACTCATTCAGCACCTCAGCTTTCTCTTCATCTGTTGAAGCCAGTTCTCCTTTTAAATTTACCAAAGTAGGTACGCCTGTTTTGGCCTGTCTCTTCTGGCCAATGTACCTATAGAAGGTTTTCTTATTGTTTTTCACATCCCTTGCCAAGTTCAGTTCTGCCTGCGCCTTGGCTTCCCTGATCCCACGTCTGCAAGTCCAGACGGCATCCCTGTACTCTTCCCAGGTCTTGTCTAAGAAACTCCTCAGAAGTACATATTCTACATATGCCAGAGAGTAGGAATTTTATTTTAGCAACAGTATCTGTTTATATATTTTAAAATAATTAAAGATGTACTATGATGCAGGCCCTTAAGGTAGCAGGCCCTTAAGCTGTTCAGCAACCTGATAACGTCATTTGCACATTCTTTAACAATATTTTCCCTATACCTATTTCATAAAAATCCAAGAGCCTAGAATAGCACTTAGTTTTCCTGTTCTAGCCCTAAGAGGCCAACGCACAATCCAGTAGAGGCAGTTTTGCTAAGGCTTGACATCCTTAATATTTCTACTCATCAGGAAAGTTATATAATTTCTATTTTCAGAATGATAAAATGGAATACAGACACATTAACTAGCAGCCCATGAAAGCATGTGATGCTGAAATGCTGAAATGCTATGTTACACTTGGATAGACTTGTGTTTTGTAACTTCTAACTTTACCTAAAAACTAAACATCATTTTTAGAATGTCAGCACACATCTGTTATATTGATTTTATTAAATTATGGACCCTTGCTGTTCTATTTATAGGTGCTGAGAAGCATGGATTGGTTTATATTCTGACTGTTGGGATAAAGTACTCATACATAAACAACATGGATACTTTTGTCCTAGCTTTTGAAGATGAAGGAAACTTTATATTTTAAAGGGTTCCAGGATGGTTTGAATTTCTTTGCTGTAGAAACTTTCAGTGTACAACATACAAGCTAATACATGTTAATTCGAGCTTATAACTGGCAAAAAGGAAGCTTGCTTCATGCTAAATATTACATCTTGATCTTTATTATTTTTACTTAATCTTTGCAAGTCAGTACATCTCTGATAATAAATCTCTGATTAAAAGTCTCTTGCTTGCTCTGTGAGAAATATTTAATATTTATTCTTCTATTCCCAGTTATCATTGATAATCATGAAGATCATTCCAGAACAAATCTTAGAGTTATTTTGATTATAGCAAGTTCTTGTATTTATCTGCTCACTTTAGTGCACATACATGTACACAAATATTGGATACAGATAAATTTTAAAACCTGACATTAAAAATAGTTCAGGCTAAGGTTTGTTCTTCATTTAGTCAGTGGATAGAAAACATAATGTCCTGAGATAAGATGACTGAAGATGCCACTCCTTTATTGATTGCAAGATATAATTTAACTTCCATCTTCTTAGGCTAAATTAAATTAAATGCATTTTACATTTAATAAAGTTATAATGCAAAAAAATCCTGCTCATTTTCTTCATACAGAACTTTTCATGAGTGCTCATATAATAGATGTTTTCTTAGCAAAATCCTTGGGAAAAAATCCATTTACCTCTCTCCAAAATCTCACCAAGTCTGGTTTGTGCTAATGTTATGATTGGACTATTGCTAATTTTTCAGTTGTCCTCTTTTGCTGTTAAAATATGCTTGGTATTTTAAGAAACATAACAGTAACATACATTTATTTTCAAGAGAAGATTCATAGAAACAGCTGCAAAATTTCCAGAGAAACAAAGAAAAACATCTTCCATTCTTAATGTTGAAAAGTTGATCTTTCATTATCTTATGATTTCTCATTCATTGTATCCCATTTCAGTTCTAGTAAAAGCTGGAGGAAAAAAATGAAGAGCGTAAAACAGATAATGTTAGATAAATGTCAGTATTTTAACCAAAGACACACAATTCAATATACTATTCTAGTCTCAAACTTACAGATGTACTTGTTTTCCTTCCCCGCCCTTCTCCTAGCCATTAAATAAAGTGTAGACTACTTACTATAATCTCTGTATTAAACTGAAGTTTGTACACAGTCCGTAACGCAAGGAAAAAAAAAAAGAAAAAAATTTAATTTAAGCGTTATTCATACTCAGATGCCTTATTCTTTTTCCATGAAGTATTTACAAGCAGAAGCATCTAGTTACAACAAAGAGAACAAAGACTTGTTAATTTTTTTAAGGTTAAGCCTTAGATAGTTGTCACAACATGTTTGAGTTTTAGATCTAACTTTTCAGACAGGTAATAGTTGTTTTATTGTTGCTACTACCTAAAAACAACAACAAAAAACCCACTAAACTTACAGTCTAGCAGATGCTTGATAATAGTGGTGAGATATTTCATTATGGATACAAGATCACTACCACCTGTTTCAACATTTACATTTGCTGAGAAATAGAGTGTTCTTCAGTAACAGTTGGTAATATCTTAGGAGCAAGACTGCATGTCATTTTTTTTTTTTTTCCTTAGGTGGCTGTCAGCTGACAAGAATAAACTTACGTTCACTTCACAGGTCAAAAGTCATTCTGCACTCATGTTGTAGTTGTAAATGTATTCAGTCTTAACAGAGTACACAAAAGTGTTAAAAAAAAAAGTCTCTAAAAAGATATTAAGCTGATCTGTTGCTATTGAAAGATGAAATTCCCACTACTCAATTAAAAATTGGAATCAGTAGTTTTATAACCAATTATTTGTAACCTAAAGCACAACAAACAAAACTGAAGAACTGTTTAGACTACTAGAATAATTGCTGTTGACCTTATTAGTTCAAGAACTGTGTTATAAAACTTCAAGAACTTGACTGTGAAGTATATATCCTCTGATATAAATGTATGCCTGTAATTTCTTACGAGTCAAAAAGAACTAAAAAAGCCTTATAAGTAGAAAATCTGAATTGCACTAAAATAACTTAAGATAGGGTATTGAACACCTTAATAAAACACAGGAAAAATATAAACATTGGCTGGCTTTCTTTTATGTTCAGAACTATAAAATTAATCAAAGTTAGAGTGGAGGAAAGTATACTGGACAAATTAACAGAGGTGCTAGAAAGAACCATAAATTTTCCTAATATTTTGTGCATTTCATAAAATATGAAATATTTTGTAGTAATTTTTGCATTTCATAGTAAATAATTTTTAAAAATGCAACCAAGATTAGTAAAAGTTTCTAACATAAGTTATTTGGAAGTTACTCACATCTGAAGTAATTAAAAAAAAAAAAATTAGCTTCCGCAAAGAAGTAAATTTTGTATGTGGAATTGTCGTTCATTACTTCTACAGTTGAAATTATTGAACACTTCATATTAAACAAAAACAAAAAACCTAGGCTCATATATTACTTTCCTAAGCATAAGCCATTTATACTGAAAACTTCTAAGTTGCATGTATACATCCAGATGAACTTATTTGGAAGGAGGAGAGAAGGAGAAGAGGGAAAGGGAGAGGAAGGGAGGGGAGGGGAGAGGAAAATGATTTACAATTCAAAGCAGAATTTCAATAATTTTCACTGAAGATCTTGATATTTTTTTATTACACTGAAGGAGTACTAAGGTACCATTGGCTCTATGGTCTCCCTGTTAATCTATGTCATTTTTTGCAAAACTAACAACTGTGGGATAAACTTTTGGGTTTATTCTTCAAGGTTGGCGTCATAGAGATCACATCTACATTGCTTTCACATTTCCCATTTGCTGTTGAAAAGGTGTGGGGATATTAACAAAACATTTAACAAAAAAAAAAAAAAAAAAAAGCCTAAGAACTTCTAAATGATATCTGAGTTGAAAATAACACCAGAAACAGAAAATCAGGTTATTTTTTCCCCCTGTATTTCCATCTGTTCTAATATTTCACCTGAAAGATGAAAAATGTTGAATTGTTAAATAAAAAACTGAGAAAAAAAGGATGAAAGGAAGACTTTTTTATAGGAAGAGTCTAGAAATATTTGCAGAATACAATATTTAGAGGAAAGGCATGAAGAAAAGAATATCAATTACAACTAAATGTGCTGAAGAGAAGATAGTTTAAGAAAACTGCAGGAAAAAAAAAAAAAAGACAATGGAAAAGGATCACAACACAAAATCAACAGCTGTAGGGACTGATTATGCTCCTCAGAATCAACTAACAACTAAATTCAGTGGATTAAAAAAAGCAATTTCCTTTCTAAAGGTGTATGAAAAGGAGTTACCTTTGCCTAAAAATTTACCTACATTCAGAATAACTTTCTGCTTAGAAACCAGAAACACTGGTTTCTAAGATCTTAAGAAGAAAATATCCTGTTGTGATTATTACTTTCCAATTCCTGCTAGTAAAAGATTTTTCTCAGAACAGGGAGTTTGTATTTCGTTTTCCTGTGATATGGGTTACTTTTGCTTTTGGAAAATAATGTGATAGTAAACAGGTTGAAATCAGATCATAGAGCATTTGAGAAATATTACTTACTGTTAAAACATTTATTTAGCTGTTGATATAGACTGAACACTGTGAGATTTTGAGACACCCTTGTGCCAAATACAACTTCCTGTACTACAGCTGAAGCTTAAATGGACTAGGGGCATATGGTTTATAACAGGGAGCAGAGTGGTCCAATCATAACAGCTGTAGAAAGTATCACCTCTCTAGCTTCTAATTCTGGCCTCCTCCAGAGTCGTCTTTATTGCTGTGAGTTGCAAGAAGAGTGATTGCTGTTGTTTGTCTGGAAAACCATGGTGGATTTTACATGGAAGAAATGATATTGTCTGTGTTTCTCTGTATGTGGTGTTAAAATAAAAGGACAAGATTAACCTCTAAAGAAGTAACAGAAAATAGTTCTGATGTGTCTGAATTTGGTCTGCTTTGTAGGAACTTCAGATGATTTGCCACCGTGCACTGGAAACTATATAAAAAGTCCACCTCTGACAATCTGAGCTCTGCCAATTAATTATTTATTATATTGTTCAGCTCTTTAAAACTATTGTTAGCATATAAAATTCACTCAATTTTTGAATTGATCTGGCTTTGCTAATATATGGGATATTGGATCAGAATTACAGATGTTGATGGCTATGGATTAGCCTGCAGTCAGAGAAGACTGTAGATGAGAAATTACTTACATCATGAACCGTGACAGGTAGCAGATAAATGTGGGTGCAGATGAAATGTTGGAAACTGAACTTTTGAACTCTCAAGCACAAGTCTGTCACTTGCTAGCCGCAACCACAAATTCCTGGTTCTACATTGTGATAACACCTAGACTGTAAAACTGGAATACAGAGGTCTCCAGTTAATAAAGAGACCACTGATTAGGAGGCTGACCATACACTGTGCTTCTACATGCAGGCTATTTAGATTGAGAGAATCAGGTCTAGAAAAAAAAAAGGAAAATGGAAATAAAGCAAGTTTCAAGGAGACAAATATTGGGGATCTCCAACATTTGAGACTGGAAACTTTAAGCAGCCATACAGCAAGAGCCAACGTAATCGTCTGTCTGACTTTCCTAGACCTTCAATGATCTCTGTGATAGAAGGCCAGTTAATATAAAGTGAATGTGATTTTAAGTGGGAAAGTAATTGAAAAATCACATGTGACCATCAGGTAGGATAAGAGTTCCAATCTGAAAGAAACCTCAGTATCCAGAGCAGTTGTAACTTGCTCTATCTCACCTACAGTACTTGTATACACACGCATTAACTGCTCCAAGGTAAAATTTGTATAAAAAGTGGTTGGCACTGCTTGTGTGGAAGGCAAAGAGTGAAAAAAAATTGAACTTCATGGATATTCATAGATATAGTTATTATATATAAGATTATTTAGTGGATGTTTTTATTTGGCAGCACAAATATGATAATTGGAATTACTTCTATGAAATAAATTCTATAAAATAACAGACCTCTAATCAGAGTACAAGCCTAGAAAACCTGCTTTGCACAAACTTAACACATTTTCTGTCGTAGAACAACAAATCTCAATGCAACAACTAGCAAAGGACTTCAAGGGGACAAATCCCCAGTGTTTCTAATCAAATGTCTCCAACAGGAGAAAAATCCCATTACAGTTTGCAACCAGAATCTAAATATCGTATTTGAAACAGTTTGCACATACCTTGTGAAGATAATATAAACTGTACTGACACCTTCTGATAGTACACCATCTTGTCCTGCTTCGACAAGGTAGAGAAAGACAAGATAATTAATATAGAACAGAGTTATTTTACTTTTACAGTTTAATGTTTCTATTTTGATCTTGTATCATTTCAGGGCTTTCAGATTCTTGCCTGAGCTCTGTACATTTTTCTTCTTGCAGTAGAGTAAATCTGAAGAAAAGAATTGAATTCATTAGAGACATGCAGATTTTAAATTGTATTTCATTGACAACTTTGGAGAATGCAGGTCTAGAGAGAAGATTGAATGGATTGCTAGCAGTTGAAAAAACTTTAATATTTTTTCTTTCCTATAACAGCACCTAATCGAGATTTATTATTATTTGTGTTAGAGTTGGAGTTTTTTTCCTCTAAAATATAAAATTTTATTTCCTCCTTCTCATTCATCATTTCAGAGACCAGGCTGTCACAAAGTATACTGTCACTGCATTTTGGATTTGGAGTGAGAATCTCTCTTTAATATTAGAGGGGAAAATATAGCTTTTTTCTAGTTATTATAGTATGTAAATGTATAGTATATTTTCTGATGAGTTTGCTACTTTTCTATAAATGTATTTTCCCTTGAATTTTACTGCACAGAAACAAATTAGGACAAGCCTTATGTATTAACCAAGCTGAAATTCTACCATGTAGGCAGATCTCTGATTCACAGTGCAGAAGACATTCACTATCCTCCCTTACCAGATATTACCATATTTCCACTTACTAATGAAATACCAGAGATGCAGTATCTCATACTGAATAGCCACAAACCTATTTAAATTCCAAATTTTAATTTGTCAGCAATATTGTATATTGGATGTACAGCAATTTCCAAGAGCTCTATAACAAATAAATAAATAAATAAAAATAACCCCAACTCTATCCTGTACCATCGTTTCCCTTAGAAACATGTTAAAAGGAAATTATGTCCTTTGTATATACCTCAATTAGGGCAGCTTATATATTACAACATACACCATGAAATTCATTAATATGGAGAATATGTGAAGGTTGATATATCTTCTTATATTTTCTATCATTTCCATTGGTGTAATATTATTATTGACATATCTTTGTTCATTCAAGGGATTAAAAATCTTGTAGCCATTCAATATATTTTTAAAAGAAAGTTGAATGTGCAGACAAGTTGCACAGAAAGCTTGAATTTCAAGTAAACACTGACAGCTAGGGAATGTTTTATATTTAATACTTCATTTATCTAATTGAAATGACATTTCAAACTTTTTACATATCGCTGACATTGCTGCAATACAGTTTTCTTGAAAATATGGTTTTGCAGTAAAGGAATGCATTTCTTTGATTTTAGTCCTGTCACATCGTTTAAAAAAATAAAGATAACCCATTTCCATTTTCCCAAAGATTGCATAAGGTTTAAATGAAACTGTCATGACAGAAATGTAAAATGTGAAGAATAGTCTAAAATATTACAAAAACTTTCACTTATGCTATGACTCTGCCATCAGAGACTATTTGTTCCAATTTTCATACTAGCAAATGATGCAGTGCATGTCAGTGTGAGTATAAAAAGGAACAAAATAGATAGGCGAGTGGACAGGGAGAAGAAAAATATCATCAGATTTATCTGAAAACAAACAAAAAAAAAAGAAAAAAAAACACAACAATAAAGTATAACACTTAAATACAATAGCTTCTTTCAAAAAAAATATACTTCTAGCAATTTCCAAATGTAAAGAAATTAAACGATAAATGCAAGGGCCTGATTCTTGTTATCATTAGTCAACTTTAAAGTTCTTTCTCTTGAAACACAGGATTACATGTTTGACCTGTGTTTGAATATGCAGTGTTGTGCTGAATGAGGAATAATACCGTTGTGCTTTTCCAGAAAGGTTTTGCCTTCAGGATAGAGTATCTCACTGTTGAGTGAGACCTGACTGCAGCATAGTGGTACCATCTCACTTTTGCTCCATTGTGGTGCCCTAACACCATTAGGTAGCTCAGTTTCACAACACCTCTCACTGCCCCTCCTCAAAAGAAAGGAGGAAGGTAATGGTCTTATCTCATGCACTGATGTAAGTACAGGGCAATCAATCACCAGTTAGAATCATGAGTAAAACAGACTTAGCATAAGAGAGATTAATTAAGTTTATTACGTATTACTAACAGTCTACAGCAGCGAAAACAGAAAGCCTCTTCTACTTCCTCCCTCTGAATGAGGAATGGGGGTTGGAGTCAGTCATAATCCTTTGTCCTCTGCCAATTTGTCACTTATTTTCTCTGCTTCACTGTGGGGTCCCTCCCATGGAATGCCATCCTTCCCAAACTAATCTGTGGTTTCCCACAGGCTACAGCTCTCCAAGCACTGCTCCACATGTGTCCCCACAGGTGGCAGCTCCCCCCACCCTCCTGCCCCTCTGCACACTGCTCTACACAGGTTGCAGCTTTGGCCCACAGCTGCACCTGCTGGAGTATCCATGGGCTGTGCCTCCTTCAGGCCTCATCCACTGCTTCACCATGGGCTCCTCCATGGCTGCATGTGGAGATCTGCTCTGTGTGGTGTCCATGTGCTGCAGGAGAACAGCCTGCTCCTCCATGGGTCTCTTCTAGGCTGCAGTGAACTACTGTTCTGCACCTGGAGCACCTCCTGCCCTCCTTCTGCAATGACCCTGAAGTCTGCAAGGTTGTTTCAGCATTTTTTCAGTTCCCTTCCCCAGCATTCAGCATTACTCACTGGCTTTTGTGAGCCAGCTGGAAGTGGTCCTTATCTAATATGGTACAGTTTTTGGACTCGTCTATCAGAGGCCACTCTTGCAGCCCCTCCATTACCAAAACCTTAACACATAAACCTAACACAACCATGTCTCTGATGCAGTGATCCACAGGTAACATTAGTGCCCTAAAGCCATGATATAACTTCAAGCAGTTTATAAAAAGCTCCCATCATAGTATGCCTGGTTTGACTGTTAAAGACACGTTGTTTTTTTTCATTTGTTTGTTTCTGATAATAGAACTGAACACATAGGATCATAGAATCATACAGTAATAGAATTGCTCAGGTTGGAAAAGACTGTAAAGGTCATCAAGTCCAACCACAACCTAACCATATTACCCTAACTCTAACAACCCTCCAGTAAATCATGTCACTGAGCACCACATCCAAATGGTTTTTGAACACATTCAGGGATGCTGATCCTCCTTTGGACCTGCTCCAGCACCTCAATGTCCTTTCTGTACTGAGGTGCCCAAAACTGAACGCTGTACTCGATGTGAGGCCTCACCAATGCTGAGTACAGGGACCGGATGACTTCCCTGGTCCTGCTTACCACACCATTCCTGATACAAGCCTGTCCATAGTATATAGTCCAGTAAAATTAGGGGTACTTGTTCCACAAAGACATTTCTTTGCATTCTTACATATATTTTAAGTTTCCTATTCTGCCTTATTTTGTAACCAAGTAAGTGTATGATTCAAAGTGATAAAAATCTCCAAAGTGATTTTTTTTCCTAATTTTCTTGAGTATCAGCTACCATGTTGCAGGCAGTACTGTAAAGGAAATGCATCTGGAATGGAGGTATAGTTGACAATTTTAGCAAAGGAGATAGAGAGTAATCTTATTTCTTTCCTCAAATTTACACAAAAGAAAAGGAAAATAACAGTGAAACTAGCTAAATATAAGAATATTTAACTCATTAGTATTATCATGAACTCAGGAACTAAGTGTTGCCACCATCAGGTCTTGCAACAGGATGTGATTTCTGTTCTCTCAATCGTATGATTCTTGTCTCGTCCCAACGCTTCCTGAGCTGAGCATGGAAAGACTACTTAACACTGCTATCCATCAGTGCATTCATTTAATAAGCATTGGAATCCAGTGAAATCAGCTTAGAAGTATGATTTATTCATCAGAGACACGGCTGAAAAGACTATGAACATTACTGTGAGTGAAAGGTTTTATAAAATGTTTTTTCATCGAACACTAAGCTCATTATTAATTCTGAAATTCAGACAAAAGTGACATGTTCCTCATCAGAAAGATAAAAATTTCCATCAGGATGCATCTGAAACTGAATAAAAAAAAATCCATGTGGCTAGATTTCCCTTCTGCTACAGAAAGTAGCACTCAGTATTTTACTAAGGGAATTGGAAAGAAATAAGCCTTTTCTCACACAGGGAAAGTATTGCACTGAATACATTTCATGGAAATTAACTCATACTGAATCTAAAAATAATCATAATTGGTGTGTTTAGTAGTGACAGTAAGAACAACTACTTTTGAATAGTCTGATATGCAATTAAATGAGTTTAAATTCTGATATCTGAAACATGATCTACTACTATAATCATTCCCTCTACACACATACACACACACACAAAAAAAAAATTAAAAAAAAAAAAATTAAATATTTCTGAGACTATAAAGCAAGCAGCTGTAAGAAACTTCTAGTGAAATTGCAGCTGAAACATACCTGGGGAAAAATATGTGCTGCCTTCCAAACACCCTGTTCCTAAACACAGCTGTTATAGACAGATATTTGCTCCCTTTAAAAATCTTAAGGGTTTTTGTTACATCTCTTTGCGGCCATTCAGATAAAACAAAAAAGCCACCAAACATAGGAACAGCATCCTTTTACTCATGGTTTCTCACTTTATTTCTTTTATGTAACAGTGACATTTTTTTGTGTCATCTTTGATTAGGTAGTATAGCAGTAAGTGTGCCTGCTGCTTTTGTTAAACAGACTAAAAGATTACTGAAAATATAACGTTTGCAAAGTTAACTTCTATTTCAGACTTATTTTACTGAATAATTACTATCTAAACTAGTCTTGATTATCCTTCAGCTTATACATCAAAAATTGGACTGATCAAAATAATTTTTGGAGTATTTAAGTTGACACTTCAAATTGCTTTATTGAGCTCTGTATCAGCTATTGAGAAACAACTATTCAGATATTTCCAGTGTAAGCCTGTGTATGAACATGTGTATAAATAATGATAATATTGTATGCTAATGTGTATGGATGATAGATAACTGTTGAAATATAGAAGTTTTTCATTTAATTGATAAAATAGAAAGGTACACATATGGCTTCTAACATAAATTTTTCTATAGCTATAGTATGGTAACCAAAGGGATAGAATATTGTTCATCTAGCACCCACAAATGCTAGGTATAGTTTGAACATCAGATTAACTACTTCAGTATTTATGGTTTATGGCAGTCATTAAATTTAAGTCTTCTAAATGCAGGAAATCAAAGAAACAATAAAAACCAAACCAGGCTGTCTCCACAAATGGAAGATTTACCTTCAACATTTTTAGTTCCACACGATAAGTATATATTAATCAAAAGCTAACTCAGTTAAATTTCAAAATTTGAATCCTAGGAACTTTAAGTAGATTTCAACTTCAATTCATAAATGCATAAATTTAGTTCTCAAGTGCAGGTGCCTAGGTGGGTCAAAGGCATATACATTCCTACTACAATCAATCTATGTCTAGGGAAGTATTCAATTTGCACAGTTAGTCACTCTGCAGAAGAGTTTAATCCCTTCTATTTCTCACTATTTCACAATAGTTAGTATAGGTTAAATATATGAATATTTAGCAGCTAAACTAAAGTTCACACATGAACAGTGATGAAGTTACTTTGTTTCACTTAGTTTCCATGGCTTCAGAATTAAACTTCAAGTGATTTCTTCATTTGTCATAAGGCTAGATATGGTATTTTGCAGTATAATAATGACTTTCACTTGAATTTTTTTTTTTTTTTTTTTTTTCTTCATTTGAAAGCCATTAAGCCGGAACAAATCCTCAAGTTTCTATAAAATACATTTTTGTTTTCAGATTAATTTGTTAAATGTGAGAAAATAATAGACACATTATCTTTTTTAATTACTTTTTGAAGGAAACATATCTGTTATTAAGTTCTTTAAAAAAGAAAAAAAAAAAACCTGCAAAGATTGTTGTCCATTGAATTTATATATTTCTTCAATATTTTCAAAATTATTTTTAGTAATTCTGTTGAATACAACATGATAGATGTTGTAATGCCTTGTCTCATTGTATAGTTCCTCACATGTCCTACATCTCCTAATTCACTTTCCCCCTATGATGTTTAAAAAGAGGATGGCAGCTTATCCTTTCTTTGCCATCTTATTATGAAAATAATCCTTTCATTATCATTATCATATCTATTTTAATACTCTAAAAGATTCTTATGGTGGCCTTCTAACTCATAATATGTTTAGAACTCTACCTATAGTGACACTGATTTCTCCCATATGATTGATAAGTTTATTTTACTATTTACTATTATATTTATATATATATATATTTTTTTATATAATTATATTAATAATGAGTATATATATATATATATATTTAACTATTTACTATTGATAAATTTATTTATTATCCCTCTCCGTTGGGTAAGATAACCAGCAGTGAACTAGAAGTGCCAGCCTCCTCTGCACAAAAGAATGCTTCTCACATAGAAATCATTCTGTTGAAAGTTCTCTCTTCAGATTTTTCTCATTATTGAAAAATGAGTCTGTTATGCATGGGAAAGGTGGGCAACACATCATTTGTCCGTACATATGACCATCAAGCTCATGTCACTAAAAGCTGCTTGACATCACGTATCTCCAACTTCACAGAGGCCTGTGATAGATTTTTTGCATAGCTGAGTGATATCACTACCTTAACACAAAGGTATGCAACTTATTCATTCTATAGACAATTAAAAATTATGAAGGCTAATTCACAGAACTTATGATTTCCAATGCTAAGGTGATTTCTGAGAGATTCTAGTCACACACTGATCTAGTAGATCAGTAGATCTAGTAGAACATAGTGGTCCATCAGTACCATGCAAAAGCACATACTCTTTATCTTCAGCATGGTATCCTGGGATAGTATCCTGAAATAGCACATGCTGAACTCTTGCTGAGCCTCAGAAGAGCATATATTATTACTTAACTATAACTTAACAGGAAAAAATAAAAAATGAGAGGGAATATATTATGTTTATGATAACATTTCCATAATGCTGCATGCTGGCGTGTTTCAAAAAAATATTTGTTGTGTAAGTTTTAAGGTTGATCACAACTCACCACAGCTCATTGTTACTCATCTTCCTCCTTTAAAACATTTTCTCCATAAATGAGAAATCTTCCACTTTCAAGACTATAGTGGCTATCTCTTGTGCCTCAATTTCTGTGTTTTTATTTTTATCCACTACTTAATGTTAGTTCTTATATTTTCTTCTAGATTGTCTTTACTCTTCCTTAAGAGGAACCAAGCTGACTACTTTTTCCACTTGACTGTCTTGTGGCTATGCTGAACTCCATTTAGAGCATAGACTTTCAGCCACACTGATATGCAATTGCATAAATGCATGTATATAGGCATACTACCTAATTGTCCGCGTGATGATTAGATACAGGGCATTTGGGTGTGCAGTACTGCAAGCGTAACTGAACAGACGATTTTCAATAAACCTTTAGAACAAGTTCTATTGCATATATAAAATAACTGCATTTACAATTTGTCTTTGCCTTGCACTGTGCTTCACAGATTTATTTTTAAATAATAGCTCACTTCTTATGGCATTTTTTGCGATCTCTTATTTGTTAATATGTGTTGGATTTTTGTGATTTCTTTCAGTTCCATTGTAAAAGCAATTCTCTTTCTGGTTAAGAGAAAAAATATATATTGGGAAAGAATTTACTAAATATAAACAGATATTCACAACTGGTTCACAGATATGTACAGAAAGAAAATACTTTGTGATATTTGTCAGAATATTTATGTTGCTTCTGTCAGAAAATAAGAATACTCAAGTAAAGTCAAAGGAGTGAGAGAAAATAGTAAACATCTCATATCAGTTCATTTGGAATAAATATAGATAACATCAAGGGAGAACTGTGGGGTCTTCTAGACAATACACAGTTTTAGTACAAAAGCACCAAGCTATTTGGGGAAAGCTGTTTCAGCAAGTATCTTTTTGTATTATGTACTGAAATGAACAAAAAAGCTTAGTGAGAGGAATGCACTCACTTGTACCAGAGTTTCTATTTTGCCATGTCCTGTATTTAATCACAATGTGTAAATATTTACAGAGCTGGTAAACTGGGCTCAGGTCTTCAGAGATGTTTTAAAATGAAAATCATCTTTCCCCAAGCTTTGCTTTTACCAATACCAGTTAATGCTTCAAATTCCACTATTCAAATCTTTCAAAACAATTTTAACAGAGGTACTTTGAATAGATATAGATACAAAGGCCGTACATGCCAATGCTATGTGCTACAGATGAGGTTTCATGTCTGTTCGACATTTTCAGATTATAGCTGTCTATTCCAAGTTTTACAGTCCAAAAAAAAAAAAAGATGTGTTCTAGTTCTGCCTCTTGAGTTCTTGTTTAAATACGAACAAATTAATAAACTATCTCTTTAGGTAGGAAATATTTCATTCAAAAATGCTGTTGACAAACGTGTTTCAGGAAACACGACGTTAATTTGTTTTTCATGCATTTTCCAGCAAGAGAAGACATGGCGAATTAATTTGGGACAGAATAGATGGGAGAGATGAGATGAAACTTATTTAGAAACTCTGTAAAACTGTTTCTCTCTTCTCCTGATAGCACCTGTGATAGGAAAGCCTAAGCATACTCATAATAATTCCATTGGCATCAATGGAGTTATTCTGTGGAATAATTTGACCTTCAGAATCTGTTTTCCATTTCCTCACACATTTTTGAAGCCATGCTTTGAATTAACACAATAATTCTTGTATTTTGATCTTTTATATCTACTTCCCATGCAGGTCAAATTATTTTATAAGGTGGTGAGATTATTAAGATGTGAAGTGACAGGATCACCTGAAATCAAACCACCCTATGCTACTTTCAATTTCTCAAATAAATTGTGGTGTACATCAAATTGTTATCAGATTTCTACCTTTTGCATTTCACATCAAATTTTTTCTTAAGTCTGCTATTCGCTCATTTTTACTTTACTTGATAAAGAAGTGTTACAGTAATTGTTTATGAATAAGCTATTCTCAATGTCTCTGATACTGAGAGTAATTGAGTTCTCTATGGCAATTCCAAATGATGAAAATCTGCACAGACTCTTTAGGATATGGTTGTCTAGAGTTTGAGAAATTGGATAATTACATTAAAGTCTACCATTGTGATTTATTCACTTTCTAATATATCTGTTTCGCACAGAAAAAAAGATGGCAAGTTACGAGAACAAAATAAGAATACAATGTTTTGTATAGCAGATTCTGTTTATTCAGCGGAAGAGTAACCGAAGTAAGATATATTTAAAAGATCCTAGCTTTCATAAAACTTTGTTCATTCTATTTTATTTCTCTTTCAAAAGAGGACAGTAGGGACAAAAAGTTAAAAGTACTGACAGAAAGTCATGTATCTTACTCAACTCAAGAAATTATAAGAATAAATGTATTATGTGATCTGTAGATAATAGATAAAATTCCTTGCATCACATTCAATTTCTATTAAGAATTATTCACACATGTGCAAAATGATTTTATGTCTTTAAAGATTAGAGCTGAATGCATCAAAACTCTGAATTTTGATTTATTATCAGTTAGTGACTCTGCTTATAAGCATACCATCACTCAAAACTATTTTATATGGTTTAAAAGAATAAAAATATATTTTAAAAAATAGCTATAGAAATACATATACCATTTATGCATCTTGTAATTACTGTTCTTTGTAAAGGGAAAAAAATCACATTAAACAAAAATAATTGCAGTTGTATAAATAACATGTGAACAGAAGTATTTTGTTCTTCATGCCTATAATAATCAATAATGTATTTACAGAGATACACCACATTATAACCTTCTGATAGTAGGTAGTGATTTTGAACAGGAAGAAAAGATTTTGCAGAATGTTTTTTTTTTTTTCTGATATGCCTTGAAAGTATATTTTAGTATAAGTTATTCTACTAGATTTAAGTACTTTACAATTCAATAAAATTATACAACTAAACATGTATTTTTTATTTCTAATTAAAATTAATTCTAATTATATAAAAGCTGCTCTGAAAGTAATGCCTTCTATTTCAATATGTTGACTCACAAAGTCAGAAGCAGATGTTGGTGGTATGGCAGTAGACACTGAATCTCTCTGCCAATATTCTGTTACATTTTGATGCTGTGCAACAGATGTCAGCAGAGGGGCAGCCTGACAAAATAGCATCTGACATAGAAGTGTGTATGATGCAAAGATGTGTAACTGAGTTCCTACAGATGGAAAAATTTGCACCCTTGGCATTCATTGTTGTTTGCTCAACATTTATGGAGACCAAACAGAGGATGTTAACACAGTAAAAAAGTGAATAGTGCATTTTAGCAGTGACAAAGAGCCCTTGTCTTTTGTCAAAAAACTGTGCAGGTGACTAAGTAATGGAACAGGTCACTCCGAGATTTTGTGGAGATAAAAAAGATATTTAAAAAGATATTTAAAAACTGTGTGGATATTGTCCTGAGAAATCACCTCTAGGTGTACCTTCTTGATCAGGAAGGTGAGACTAGATGACCTCCAGAGGTCCCTTCCAACCTGAAATATTCTGTAATTCAATAATTATATTTTTGTGCTATAGCATAATTTAAAAAGCATTAAATAAAGAAAAAAAAATACATTTATTGTTACTGGGCATGCACTGTAGTTTAATGCATCTTCACTCTTAAGCTATGAAATGTTAAGCTGTTGGAGATAAATACAAAAACAATCTGAAAAGAAAGGCAGATTGACATTATTCTGTCATGTTTCATCCATAACTGTATAGTTTCAGAGTAGTAAAATGCACTAATATATGGTTGTCCAAACTTTTGGCTTTTCTGGGAAGCATTGAGTGGATCAGAGTGGTTCAAAGGCTCCTCTGTGTCTTTTCTACTGCAGTGCTCCTTTGTTCAGTATGATAATAATAATAAAAAAAAATATCTCATGTTTGCATCATATGTTTTTATAGGTTTAAGGAGGACACTTTGCAGTGAGGATTACATTACATGAGACATATTTCCACTGGTAAAATGCATGATAGCTGACAATGACTGCCACTCAAGGGTTCAATAGGTCAAAAAATTTAAAAATAAAATAAATATATAAATGGAGAAAGAAATAAAAAACACGTATAGGACACATAAAGGAAACTAAATAAAGTGCAGACTCTGGCCATTTGGTGAAACTAACATTGTTTCTGCTGCCAGTAAGAGCAAGAAGAGGAAAGTGAGATTGTCAGTAGAGAGCTTTTAGTTAATACATGAATGAATAAATAAATAAATAAGCCATGTTGACAAGTGTTAGATATGTTAACCATTTTAGAGGAGACTGCACTGAGATTTCCATCCTGCTCTTCTGCCTTACAGGGCTGAGATAACATTTGCTAACATATTCAAACTTCAGCAGACTTTTTCAAACTAAATGGATTCTGTGAAACTTTAGAATATTACCTGTCACTGCTTGAATGTTCATATTTCCTTAGATTTTGAAACTTCACTATGATAATCCCACAGCTGCAATATTTCATACAGTAAATTAAGGTAAACAGTTTGGGTGCTGTCATGTAGCCATATAACACCCCTTAAATTGCTAAAATGTATTCAGCATGTCTGTGGAGCAAAAAGATACAGTGCAGAACTAGCAGGAAAATTGAGCCATCTGTGGGTGGCAGGAATCAGCCATGTATATAAGCCTGTGGGACCTAAGATGGCACCCTGGTTATACATTTGCATTATTCATTATACTACACTTTTAGTAATCATTGACAGAAAACAGAGGTTAACCTCAGTTGCTTCCCAAGGTCTCCCTGAAGATCAGGATTTCTATCTCTGTAAATAGTGATTATATGAGGATGACTCACATTGACTTAGTTTGCACAAGTTGGGCTATAATCTAGGTATCTGCAGTATAGTACTAAGAAGATCAAATAACACAAGCTATGTCCAGACAGCATGCTTATTTCCAAGCTACAAAGCCTTCATAGGTAAAGACTTCTCTTTAGAAAGCTGTTTGGACTTCATATGTGGCACAACTTCAAAGCCTACAAGGTGACCTTTCAAAATGGCACAGTGTGCTGATGATGGCATCATAGAATCATAGAATCACCAAGGTTGGAAAAGACCTAAAAGATCATCCAGTCCAACCGTTCACCTATTCCCAATAGCTCCCACTAAACCATGTCCCTCAACACAACACCCAGCCTTTCCTTGAACACCCCCAGGCTCGGTGACTCCACCACCTCCCTGGGCAGTCCATTCCACTGCCTGACCACCCTTTCTGAAAAGTAATACTTCCTAATGTCCAGTCTGAATCTCCCCTGTCGTAGCTTGAAACCATTCCCTCTGGTCCTATCACTAATGACACGAGAGAAGAGGCCGACCCCCAGCTCACTACAACCTCCCTTCAGGAAGTTATAGAGAGCAATGAGGTCTCCCCTGAGCCTCCTCTTCTCCAGGTGGAACATTCCCAGCTCCTTCAGCCTCTCCTCATACGGCCTGTGTTCCAGACCCCTCACCAGCTTTGTTGCCCTCCTTTGAACACATTCCCGGGCCTCAATGTCTTTCTTGCAGTGAGGAGCCCAAAACTGTACTGTACTGACACAGTACTCAAGGTGAGGCCTCACTAGTGCTGAGTACAGGAATTTCAGTACACTGAAATTCAGTGTACTGAATTACATCGCACTGTAATTCGGGTGTGATATCACTGAAGTTATTACAGATCCAAGCCTCTGACAGAAGAAAAAATAAGCAGATGTAACGAATTGTGCAAAAGCAGCAGTTCTGGTTCAATCAGAACTGCTTTGAGTTAAATGTTTCTGAACAAATTCAAGTTCAAAATTTCAGCAAGACTCTGGATGCATTGCTATGTACTTCCTTTAGTAGGAAAGGTAATTAATTTATTACCAAATAAACTATTTTCCATGTGAAGAACTATGTTGAGCAGGTTATATGTAATAAGGAAAAATAGGAGCCAAAAATAGCAAATTGGTTAGACATTGTGTCACCCTCATGATTAATATTCTTACAAAAAGGTATAATAACATATCAACAAAATGTATAACATTTTGTACTGGCAGTAGAACTATTTTTGGATCCAGGCATTTTATGTCATCTAGATAATGCTATCATTCAATCTTGATAATCAGATGGAGTCTATTCTGCCCCAGCTATTAATGTCATCAATGTGATATCTCCTTTTTAAAACACTGGTTTTCCCAGGAGAGTAAGACTAATGCTTTTGAAGACTAAATTTGTCTAAAAAAGTTTAGAAAAACAACATAAAAAAGAAACACATAGAAAATCAGAGAAGTTTTCCAAGATGTTTTGCAGCTATTCTTGATGACTTAATGATGTTCTTGAACTGCTGTATGGAAAGATAACTAAAAATGGAATTATTTGCATCCTAAGCCAGGACCAACCACATAGCTCCCATCAAAAAGAAACATCAAAAAGTTCATCAAAAAGAAAGCATCTTTAATGGCAGCACTTCAGTCTGAAAAAGTAAAGAAAACCTTTCTTCACCGGAACTTTCATAGAGGCATAGAATGTTTTGGGTTGGAAGAGCCCTAAAGGATCATTAAGTTCTAAACACCTTGCCACAGGCATAGTTGCCAGCCACTAGATCAAGTACTAGATAAGATTGCCCAAGATTCCATCCAACCTGGCCTTAAACATCTCCTTGAACAGGGCATCCACAACCTCTCAGGCAACCTGTTCCAGCACCTAACCATTATATCAGTAAATAATTTCACCCTTACTAAATATAAATCTAATCTAAATCTCCTTTTCTGTAGTTTAAAACCATACCCCCTTGTCCTATCACTATTCACCCGTGTAAAAAGTTGATTTTTCTCATGTTTATAAGCTCACTTTAAATATTGGAAGGCCGCAATGAGATCTCCCCACATCCTTCTCTTTTCCAAACTGAACAAGCCCAATTCCTTCAGCCTCTCTTCGTAGGAGAGGTGCTTTATACTATTTACTTTATACAATTCCTTCTTACAACTCAGTTTTTGTTTATCTGAGACTCCTCTTCACAAACATACGTAGGCACAGAGCTGAATTTACAAATGTATGTTGTTCACTTTGGATCCCTGTAAAATATGAGGAAAAATTGTGATATCACAATACATAAAGTTTAACTTCATAAACTTAACTTCATAACTTCATTAACTTCATAAGTTAAGATTCAGGGAAAATGAATTTCATCTATGCAAGCAATCTGAGCTAGCATCAAGACAAACTAGCGCCGCAGCCAATGACGACAGCCTTAAATTTTCTGGCCTTCCTAAACAAGAACTACTGTTGAAATTACTCCACGGCCTGAGTCCTCTTCTGAATTATGTCCATGATCAAAAAACATATCAAAGACCCTTGTTTGAGTATAACAAGTTAGATGATCAGTGCTTGAGAAGATTGCCTGCCACTGTTCAATTCATGAATGAAGAAAAATGTTACTAAAATACTAACTTTAGTGCTTTTATTTGAGATACCAGGAAATTATAACCATAGTCTGAAATCATAAAGTGGTGGATTGTGTTCTAGAATTAAACGTCCTGACTTTTTAAGCCCTTTCTGCAACTGCAGAAGTTGCAGAAGAACTGCAACTATTGTTCTTTACAATATGTTCTGTGTGCATGTTCACAGATATCTTGTGTAATGATCCTGACTAGAAGACAGTTCGATACTGAGTAGTTAGTGATCCACATAACAGTTAACCTGAATAGGCCCAGGTGTGTGCTATGCTGCACTGTGCTGAACATATAGCATTATCTTCAGGCCTACATTGTGTGGCACACATCTTTTGATCACCGGATGAACTTAGTCTCCCTTGTTTCGTACTGGCGATTACACAATCTGACACAAGCACTGCAGTAGGAAGTTCTCCTGTGAACATCTAAACATTTCTCAAGCACCTCCAGGGATGGTGACTTAACCACCATAGCCTATTCCAGCACCAGATCACTCTTTCAGAGAAGAAATTTTTCCTAACATCCAAGCTGCACCTCCCCTGGTACAACTTGAGGCTGTTTCTTCTAGACCTATCGCTAGTTACACAGGAGAAAAGGTCAACCCCCACCTCGCCACAGTCTCATTTCAGGTAGTTGTGGAGTGCAATAAGCTCTCCTGCATTTGATCTTGTTAAACTTTATCCTATTGACCTCAACCCAGCTATCCAGCCTCTCCAAATCCTTCTGAAGGGCCTTCTCACCCCTGTGCAGATTGACACTTCTTCCCAGCTTGGTGTGTTTTGCAAACATACTGAAGGTTCTATCAATTCCCTCATCCAGGTCATCAATAAGGATAGACCACAGAACAGACCACAGCATGAAGCCCTGAGGAACATCACTCATAATTAGTCACCAGTCATATTTAACTCTATTTACCACCACCTTCTGGGCCCAGCCATGCAGCCATTTCGTTACTCAGAATAAGTGTACCTGTCCAAGACATAGGCTGCTGTCTTCTGTAGGAGAATAAGCCCTACCCCAGTGAAGAATATTCAGAACATAATGGTCAGAATTACAGACTGGAATACACCTTCAGTGAAAAATAGATCAAAAGTACCATAGCTATTTTATCCTGGGCAAACTATATTAAGTATATTAAGGAGGTATGAGTTATCAGTAAGCAGTAAACTTGCGTTCAAGTATGCATTACAAAGTCATCTTGTTTGTTATTTAATATACCAAAGCTTATTTTTCAGTGACAGGTAAAAAAGACTTTGGTTGTGTACACTTTATTAGTGAATTTTGAACAATATTAGTTAATTGGTTAAAGGAAGTACCTTGATACTGAATTTACTCATATTATCAAGGTACATAATTCAGGTTTTACCTGAGATTAGATTTCACTAGGAGTGGTTAACCCTTCTGAGCTTTTGCACATTCCTCTCTTGGAATTTCCAAGAACTCTTCTCTGTGTCTCAGGCTATAAACTATTCAGAAGGCTCCTGGAATGCACTGAAGACAACTTCTTCATCTCACTCTTAAATAAACTAACCAGAGGTGAAGTGTTTCTGGATTTGGTGCTCACCAACTCAGAGATCATTAAAGAGATTAAGATTGGAGGCAGTCTAAACTGTAGCGATCACACCCTATTTGAATGTCTGAAATCAAGAAATATGGGCTTGACAAAAATCAAAGTCAGGACCTTGAACTTCAGAAGAGCAAACTTCCAACTTTTTAATGAAGTAGTGGGAGAGGTCCCCTGGGAAGCTGTCTTCAGGGACAAAGGAATTGAACAGAGCTGGCACATCTTTAAAGATTAATTTGAGACTTTAAGAGCCCTTTATTGCACAGTTGCTGTATGTATTTTTTAACCCTCCCTGAATACACCCATGAGGCACCACCACATTGGCTGCTGGGTTCACCCCTGCTTTGTGGTGGGGTCATTAGAGCCAGCTGGACCCAGTAGTGTCCAGTACTGGACAGCTCCAGTTTTTTCTCCCAGAGGCCTCCCAAGTTACAAAACCTTGTCATGTAAAAATTTATATCTTTAGCTGCCATATACACAAAAATATGCTATAAGATGGGGCACTTCTTCATTAGAAGGGACAGAAATATATCAGGTAACCAGGAGTGGACTAAGCATTTTAAGATGTGTTTTACAGTACATAAAATAAATACAAAGCTGCAAATGAAATAAATTCCAGATATATGTTTCATCTGTCTCTCCTGTGAGATACACTGAGAAACTGGCAATATCCATAGCAATATCCCTCTAAATATGCTTGAGCATCAGAAAGAGACAGAGAAATGCTTACTGCAAGTTCTGACACAAGAACAGTCACCAAAACACAGTTTTCATATTCTTTTCCTTTGTTACACTGTACCTGTACTTCCTCCAATACCAACCACACCCCCAAACGGCTAGAAATTAACGTAGGCTCTGAACGGAAACATAGTTATGCATTCTGAACATTAATAATAATAATAATAATAATCTTAACAGTTCTGGAAATGAAGTATTTTTAATATTATCTTTGCATATCAAATAATAATCTATAGTACAAAGTGCATATTTAAGAATGTATCACTGTTGTTAACAACCACTTAAATATGTTTTCAGAAATGACCTGGACCCTCTCTCAGATATTTGTTTATTATGTTGAAATTGTATTCTTTATGCAGGAGTAGAAAATATACTAAACCCTTTAATACATTATGGCATACTCAAGAGATACTCTAGAACTCTATGCTTGCTCAGAGTTGTCTTTGTCTCTGCAACTGTAAACAGTAAATGTAGAAAAAAATATATAGATGATTCAGGAAAATAAAGGTTACAGGTTATATTCCATATGACTTAGATGTACAGTCCATCTAGTTCTCTTAAGTTTACAGTCAGAGACATGAAAAAAAAAAATCAGTAGAAAAAATTCTGTAAAAGGCAGATCCTTTTTCATAAGAATTGTGGAGGAAGAGTTCTTTATCTGAAGAGTAGAGGGAATTGCCTTTTTAAAGTTTGAGTTTCTTGATTTATTTAAAGTAGGAAACAAGAACAGAGAAGGTCTAATTCAATCATTTCAGTGTCAGAAAGCACTTTCAAAATGTAGAAGGTAGTGTTACTAAAATGGTTTGCAAAGTTTTGCTGGTGTTTGGTACTGACAGCTGGTAAGTTGTTGCTGTTTTTAGTATAAAATCACATTCTTTATGGATAAATTCATAACATATTTTCCTGGAATTCTAACTGAAGTATTGATGAAATACTTCAAACAGTTAAATATGAGAAAAATAAATATACAAATTGAGAGAGAAGTTGCAAGCCAATTAATTATGACAACTCCCTGTGTATGGATTTTATAGATTTTTGTTTTGTTTTGTTTTTAAACTAACTGATGATCTTTTATCTTCTCTCCTATATATAAGCAATAGAAAGCACTAGAAAGCTCGATTATGGACACAATCAGGCATGATTTGAACTTAATTATCCTGGTATTAGCGATGAGTATGGTCTTTGAAGTCTATGGATTTTGACAATGGAGTCACTAATCTCAAATGTTATATTTAAAACAAAGGAAAACAGTCATGAATAAAACAATGCAGTGTTAGAAAGTGAATGTGCTATAAACTCAAATAAATTACATCCATAAAGAAGTGAGTGAAAGGTAAGCAATATTTTTATTACCTTCAAACAAAACCAAAACAAAATAGCTGATTGGAGATTCAAGTTTGAATTTACAGTGTGGAATTTACAATCACTAAATATTTCATATTTTACGGTTTACAGCTGTGTTTAAATAAATCTATCTAATAACACTGTAGGCTGCTTTGTAATCACAGGCTGTTTGCCTTCCTAGAACATGATAACAAGCTCCACTGGGTTATTAAGATTTACGAACATAGCAGATTCTGCATTTATCCTAAAGTTCCTTTCTTTCCTTTTCCTACTAAATGTGATTGACTTTCTGCTTCAAAAGAATCATGTTTATGACCTTAAACTGAAAGTAAGAAAGATAAGTCAATTCCTGACACCTTCCCACAAAGACCAGGCCATCTGGACACTTTCTAACAGGTGCTTCTGGGACTTGGAGCCTAATTCTGGACCAGACTCTGTTCTGTGTGGATGACTACATCATTGTGTACAATGCACTTTGCATTAATTGAAGGGACTCAAAAAGGCCAAGTACAGCAATTAGTCAGTTGGTCATGCAGAAAAGAGAGTAGTGGCTTAGTGCCACTGAATGCTGAATGCACAGATGTACAGCACCATCAACTTTTGCTCTCTGCGGTACTCTGCTAATCTCTGGCAGGTCGAGCAAAGATTTGTCTTAGTCCAGGTTTTCAAACTCCTGGAAGCAGCAATATAAATTTTACATCCACTTGGGAAAGAAAATCATGAGTTTGAATGACCTGAAAAGAAGCCATATCAGCATAAAATTATCAGAATAGTAAAAGTGACAGATGGGCCAAATATGCTAGTCAGACTTTGAGATTCCAGTCTGAGTTTTTAGTTTTATCTAACAAGAACTGGCATATACAATAGTAGCTATGATATATATGTATGGTTTTAATTTTAGATGCTTGCTTTATAGAACAATGCTCCTTTACTTTGTACACAATGAGCTTTTCACATGCCTGTTTATTCTGACGTAGTGATTAGTGAGGTCAGAGATTATCTGAATTGTTAGCTAATATTGCCTGAAAAGGTAAGAACATGTCTGCAGTGCTACTCACTTTCACTCAGTAGTACATCTAAATTCTGGGAGACAAAGGAGTGGTGATAAAAAAAAGGAATGTAAGTAAAACTACTTTGCTCAGTGCTTTTTTTTTTTTTTTTTTTTTTCTTCTGTTTTTTTTCCTTAAATACATCTGTGGTGGCTGAAATGTGTACCGTTGTGCTATACAGAGAAGGTTTCCTAAAAAAGATAGGAAAATTGCATTGCACTGCAATGTAAAATTCTAGACTGAACCATCTCTATTTCAGCTTTCTGTCAAACCACTGTATTCCAGGAATACCATTCCTATATTCCAGGAATTTTTAAACTGAAATCATGGTTCAATTTGGCCATCATTTTCAGTATTAAGTTTTAACTAAATTATCCTAAATTTCACTGAATGTAAAAGTGGCGTGCATCTGTTACATTGCAGTACTTCAATTACCTTCACTTGTAGTTCTCACAGAAGAAACTCTATTAGTAAAATGTCTTGTCTGGAAACCTACAGTTCTAAATTTTCTTTGAAGAAGAAATTGCTGACTATTTTTATACAAAATATTTTAGTCATTTTACTTCAGTGATGAGAAAACAATGCTGAAGGTCTATAGTGCAGTAAGTCATTGCTGGTGTAATTCTATCTGTATTGCTTCTAAATTCTGACTGAATTTAGAAAACTCTTTTTCAAGTTCATATTATCCTTTCTTTTCCTGTGTAAGAATCTGAGAAATCAAGAGTGTAAGACCCAGGAGAACCTGAGATAGAAATATTGCCTTATTCAGCATCATTTACTGAAACACAAAGATTTTTCCTACTTTCCTAAATTCTCATAGGAAGTACTCTAAATGTGAAAATAAATGATGTTATTTTAAACTTCAAATTTTAACATGAATGAACAGTTTGTAATTTGTATTGCCTCCTATTTCTTTCCATGGAAACTGCAACAGATACAAAGAACATAATAATTATTGAGCAAATTCTCAATTGCAAAACACTAGTTTTCATCTTACTCACTGCCATTAACTATGCTTTTCTGTCAGCAAGGAAAAAGAGCCAACATACTGCACTCATAAAAACCTGGATGGACGTACAGAACATGGTTTGTCTTTCATCTTGCTCTCAGCACTGCTGAAATTTACCAACTACCACATCATTGTGCTCCATCCACTATTTGTTTGGTGGCTGTAAGCATAAAGCAAGCATTAATGAAAGTCAAAGTATGCCAACTTTTCTGCTTGGAAGTATTCAGTTTTTTCAGTTCAATTTTAATTCAATCAATTTCAATTAACTAAGTTCAATTTCAGTTTACAGAGGGACCTGGATAGACAGGATTGATGGGCTAAGGTTAACCATATGAGTTTCAGTAGGGCCAGGTGTCAGGTCCCGCATTTTGGTTGCAACAACCCCAGGCAGCCCTACAGGCTTGGGGAAAAGTGGCTGGAAAGCTGCCTGACGGAAAGAGACCCTGGTGTACTGAAGGACAGTCAGCTGAATATAATGGTGGCTATGGGTAGTTGAAACCCTCCATCAGGACAAGAGCCCGTGAGCACAACTCCTCCTGCAGCTAAAGCAAGAACACCTCATCAACAGGCTCCCCCTGTTCAGGTGACCTGTAGCAAACCCCAACCACTAGATGCCCTTTACTGGACTGAACCTTGATTTTTACCCACAAGCTCTCAACCTGATCATGGCTGTTTCTCTGACACAGCTCTTCACAATCTATCCGCTTCCCAACATAGAGGGCAACTCCACCACCCCTCCTACCCTGTCTGTCCCTTCTGAAAAGCCTGTAGTCCTCAATCAGGATTCATCCCACCATGCTTCCATGATAGCAATTAGGTAATATTTTCCCAATTGCACCACCATTTCTAGTTCCTCCTGTTTATTTCCCATACTGCGTACACTGGGATAGAGACAATTCTACTTAGCTATTGGCCTTGTTGCCTTTTTGGAGGAGCCCTCCCTAATAGTTCCAGGAAAAGTCTGAGGTTTTCCCTTACTGCCTCCCAAGGTGTCAGCATTCCCACACACTTCTCTGTCACCCATTACACCCTTGTCTGCCATTATATCTAGTTTAAAGCTTTGCTAACCAGCCTAGCCAGCTTGTTCCCAAGAATATTTGTGGCCCTTCTAGTCAGTCGGCTCTCGTCCACTGTCAGCATTCCCCTTTTCTCAAGACTGCATCCCAAACCATAGTACCCAAAGCCCTAAGTGTGACACCATTTGCAAAGCAATTCATTCAGTGTGTCCGCCCTCCTCCTTTTGTGCGGATCCCAGTCACCAACTGAGAGGACAGAGGAGAACACAGCTTGCCCTCCAGATCCCTTCAGCAGTCTTCCTAGAGTCCTGAAGTCCCTTTTGATCGCCCGAGAACTTCTTTTGCCTACCTCTTCATTTCCAGTGTGGAAAACTAGTAACGGATAGTAATTGGAAGGCTTAAAGAGATGAGTCTGTTCCTTACAACATCTCTCACCTGGGCACCAGGCAGGCAACACACCTCCTTGTGGGATGGGTCTGAGCGGCATATCAGGTCCTCTGTTCCCCTCAGAAGTGAGTCCCCTATGATGACAATTATTCCATAATTATATTAAAAACATTACAAATAATTGTGTGCAATTAGATACTTCACATATGATTAATTGGGTTTTAAAGTCTTGTAAATTTGATATCAATTTCTTGTAGAAAACTAAATTTCACTGTGACATGGGAAGTGATAATAAATATTTAGCTAAATGTGTATAAACGAACACACAGTGATTGTTGTGTGATGTTGAGGGTCTTGAGTAGTTATCAGAAGAATCAGAAGTTCATTATAAGGCCAGTCACCAGCAGTGTGCACCAAGGATTGATACTGAAGCCAACACTGTTTAAATTCTTCATTAATAACTCAGACAATGTGATGGCGTACACTCTCAGTAATTTGGCAGATAACACAAAACTGGAAGGAGTGGCTGACAGTGGATGTGATGCCATCCAGAGATACAGGCTGGAGAGCTGTACAGGTAGGAATTTAAATTCATCAAAAGTGAAATGCACATTTTCAGGGAAATTCCTGGTGAGGAATAACCTTGTGAGCCAGTAAACGCTTGTGGCTGATAATCTGGAAAGGATTTTTGTGGAAAAAGGACCTGAGGCACTGGAGGAAAACAAGTTGAACAGAAAACAGCAGTGTGCCTTCATGGCATAGATGGCTAAAAGTGTCCTATGCTGCATTACAACGGGTGTTTCCAGCAGGTCGAAGGAGTTGATCCGTTCCCTTTATTCAGCACCAGTGACTTCACAACTACATTGCCCTGAGCACCCCAGCATAAGAAGCAAGTCCAGTAAAGGGCCACTAAGATGATGAAAGAACTGGAACAATTATTTTATGAGAAAAGACTGAGAAAGATGGAACTCTTCATCCTGGACAAGAGAAAGCTCACAGAGATCTGCATGTATAAATCCCTGATTTGGGGGATGAAGGAGTAAAGAATTTGGAGGTAGACTAGTCTCGTTGCTATAGACAAAAGGCAATAATCAAATTTTAAAACAAGAAATAGCAGTGAAACATAAGAAGAACAAATGAACTTTTTTTTTTTTTTTTTTTTTTTAATTAAGGTGATAAAATATTGAAATAGGTTGTTCAGTGAGACTGTAGAGTTTCTATCCTTGGAAATATTCAAAACCTGACTGGATATTTTCTTGGACAGTCTGCTCTAACTAGTCATTGCTGATCTTCAGAGGTTCCTGCTTGAAGAATCTCTCTATGATTCTGTAGCTTATTGTACCTAACATCAAGCTTTCTTTGATGAGTATCAAATGCCTTCTATTTACATCATTTTATTTTCATCCTGTATGGTTTGCTTAGTGCCAAATGCTGAGTTTAGAAATAGAGGTGAAGTGTTAGTTTAAAGTTATGTTTGTGTTCAAATAGATGTCTTTGTCCTTTCTATTCATTTTTATTACAAAATAACTCTTCGGAGAACACTTCCATATGAGGAATGTTTCCATAGCACTCAAAGCATCATATGTAAGGATTGTATTGTGACTAAATGACAGTAACAGTAGACAGAATTTCAAATATCATTCAAAATTTTATGCACCCTACAGGAGACATAGCAGCTCAGACATTAACTCACAGTCCAGTGGTCCTTGAGAAAGAGCATGAAAGTAAGGAAATTCTTAGATCTCTAGCAGCATAATCACAGCAAAGATACAGACAGATGAATGCCTGTCTATGGGCATTTACAGAAGGAGTGAGCATGATAAAGAAGATGAAAGTACAGTGTTGAAGGAAGACTTGAAGGTGCCATGGAAGTAGTTTACAAGAAAAGTACAAAGATATGCTGCAGGAGCTGAGACTGTAGAGAGTTTATAGAGATATGCATTAATTAAATGCTTGATTTTAATTTAGAATTTTAAGAAGGTTGCATAGTAAGTTCATGTTAAATTTACTAGATTTTTACTTACTGGCTACTTTTGCTTGAAACATAAACTAACAACACCTCTGAGTGAGAAAAGCTGGCTAAAGTAAATATATATTAAAAAGTCAATTAAAAAATAAATAATCTAGACCCATTCAGTTCATATTATTTGAAGGGAAGTTAAAAAAAAAAAAAAAAAAAAAAAAAATATTGAAACATATGAGCAGAAAATGTAAAAAAGTACAATTCTCTGCCAAAATGAGAGGCTGATAAAAATATATATCCTTTACAGGACATCCAACCTCTCTGTCTATTTAATGAATTGAGGATGGAACTAGACAAAACAGGGTGAACAGTAATAAATGCCATCAGATTCCTCAGAGTGGCAGAGTGAAGGACAATTTGTAACAATATTAAAACTGTGCTTAACAAAATATATTGGTCTTTACATAGCTTATATGAGGAAGCAAAATGCTCTGGAATAAAATACAACTAGCAGAGCAAGTCTAAAGTAAATTTTAGATGATAGATCATTCTAGATCACAGTGCTTGCAGATTTTCTCTAGATCATGTCACTGTACCACTTACTTGAAAATCGTTTCTATAATATGTGTCCATTTTACCATCTCTCCAAAAGTAACAGATATCACTGTTTGACAGAACAAATTCTTGGCTACAAAACACTATTTTTTAACATACCTACCATCATTTGCTGTGTGTTTTCACCAGCAATGAACAAGAGTGTGACATCTGTGCATGTCCATCTATAATGAGCCTTGTCTTTCACATTGCTGTTGCCACTGCTGAAATTTGCCAACCACCATCACTGTTCACTGTTTGGCTTCCATTATTTCTGCATGGAAGAATTCAATGACTCACATTTTCTTCATATGCACTTCCATGTCAGGCGCCATTTTGTCAGGCCACCCCTCTGCTGCCATCTGTCACACAGCAACAAAATTTAAAATAATACTGGTGGGAAGGTTCAGTGTCTGGTACCATACCACTAACATCCGCCTCTAACATTGTGGGGCCAACATAATAAAATAGGATGCATTACTTTCAGAGGAGCCCTCATAGAATTCAGCATATATTAATTTTCCATCAGACTTGATCTTTAGAGGTTTATGGTCTGTTGTCTCTTTATGTCTTCACCACCGAGATCAGAAAATTCATGTTTTTAGTTCCAACAATATTTAGTCAATTTCCCAATGTGCTAATCAAGAAAATAATCGTATGTAATCTGACAAACAATGAATTATTGCATTTGTGTATAGTTGGTTAATGATGTGTTTCCTAGAGACTTAAAAAAACTGCTTCATTGAAATTAAGCTGAGAATGTTAGCATGAAACTTAGTGAAAAATCCAGGAAAAATTCCAAATTATAATCTGTATAGAGATTTTTTGTTTTTATTTTTCCTAATGGAAGTTGTGGAAATAACAAAACTTGAGAGCTTGAGTCCTATAAAACATCTCAGTCACTCAGTTATACACTACACAACAGAAAACTAATCTTCAATTTACAACTGCAGGAAGAAGCAAACCCTCAGTAACAAGTTTTTCTGGACTTTGGGTCATTTTAAACTCATTATTAACTTAAATAAAAGAAATAGGTAGTATCTAGCAACTGAGAAAAGGTATGAAGAGTCATGCATACTCAGTTGTTTACAAAACATATTTGCATTAAAAAAAAATACGTCCTTCTCTCACAGTTATTTTACTCAGACTGCACCCAAACTTTCATTGGATTTATTCCGTCAGGAATTAGGACCATTCTCATCCAACTAATTAGGAAAAAGATTAATGTCTAGGATCTCCTTGTAGTAAGTTGCTCAGAGTTTCAAGAAGGCTATGGAACTACTGGTCCAATGAAGAACAATGAAGATCACACTGGGGCTGCAGCAACTCTCATATGAAAAAAGGTTGAGAGAACCGGGAATCCTCAGTCTAGAGAAGAAGAGACTCAGGGAGGGAGTGTTGTCAAAGTTGAAGGGAGAATTAAAAAGGACAGAGACAAGCTGCTCAGGAAGCAGACGAGGCAATGGGCACAAGAGGTTCACTGTGAGCATCAAGAAGCACTTCTTTACCATGCAGTTGAATGAACATTGGCACAGTGCCACGGTTTTGGAAGGGATAGAATTAGTTTTCTTTGCAGAGGCTCCTGTGATGTTGTGTTTCAGACTTTTGATGAAAATAGTGGTGATAACACAACTATGTTTTTAGCCATTGCTCAGTAGTGCTTACACAATCAAGGACTTCTGCTTCTTGAGCTGCCCTGCCAATGAGAAATCTGGGTGTGTACAAGAAGTTGAGAGGTGATGCAATCAAGATATCTGACCCAAACAGACCAAAGGGATATTCCATGCTATATGACATCATGCTTAGAAATGAAAGCTAAGCAGAAGAAGGGGAAAGGGGTGAGAATGCTTGTCTTCCCAAAAAAGTACTATGTATCATGAGCCCTGCTTTTCTGAAAGCAACTGGCCATCAGTAGTCAATAAATTCTTCGCTTTGCTTTGCTTCTACATGCAGCTTTTGCTTTAGCTAGTAAACTGTCTTGTTCAACCCAAGGAGTTGGGTTTTTTATCTTTCCAGTTCTTTCCCGCATCCCTCTTACGTGGGGAGAGTGAGTAGCTGTGTGGTACTACACTGTCTGATGAGGTTAAATCACAGCACATGAGTTGCCTGGAGAGGTTGTGGTATCTCCCTCCTTTGAGATATTTGAAAGCCAGTGCAATGTGATCTGGGAAAACTGCTCAGGGTGTCCCTGCCTAAGTAGGGGAATTTGGATCAGACAATCTTCAGAAAACCCTCTCAACCTCAGCTATTCTATGATACTGTGATCAGGACTGTTGTATCTCACAGGTTAAAAAAGTAAAATTTTAAGGAAGAACAAAAGAAAGTGAATGATAAAGGTTATCCACAGATGTATATGAAAAGAGGACAAAAAATAAAGAAGTGGGCTGGAGTATCTGGAGAGAAAGATGCAGATTATGAATGATCACAGAATCACAGAATTGTAGGGGTTGGAAGGGACCTCCAGAGATCATCGAGTCCAACCCCCCTGCCAAAGCAGGTTCCCTACACCAGGTAGCACAGGTAGGCATCCAGGCAGGTCTTGAACATCTCCAGAGAAGGAGACTCCACGACCTCCCTGGGCAGCCTGTTCCAGTGCTCCGTCACCCTCACTGTAAAGAAGTTCTTGGGCATATTTGTGTGGAACTTCCTATGCTGCAGTTTCCGGCCGTTTCCCTTTGTCCTGTCTCCATTCACCACTGAAAAGAGTCCGGCCTCACCATTCTGCCCCCCACAACTTAGATATTTATAGACCTGGATCAGGTCCCCTCTCAGTCTTCTTTTCTCAAGGCTGAACAGACCCAGTTCAATCAGCCTTTCTTCATAGGAGACATGCTCCAGGCCCTTCACCATTTCTGTTGCTCTCCGCTGGACTCTTTCCAAGAGATCCCTGTCTTTTTTGTACTGGGGAGCCCAGAACTGGATGCAGTACTCCAGATGAGGTCTTACCAGGGCAGAGTAGAGGGGGAGGATCACCTCCCTCTACCTGCTGGCCATGCTCTTTTTAATGCATCCCAGAATGCCATTGGCCCTCTTGGCCACAAGGGCACACTGCTGGCTCATGGCCAACCTGTCGTCCACCAGGACATCCAGGTCCCTCTCTGCAGAGCTCCCCTCCAGCAGGTCATCCCCCAACCTGTACTGGTGCATGCAATTATTCCTCCCCAGATGCAAGACTCCACACTTGCTTTTGTTAAACCTCATCCGGTTTTTTTTGCCCAGCTCTCCAGCCTGTCCAGGTCTTGCTGAAAGGCAGCACAGCCTTCAGGCATGTCAGCCAATCCTCCCAACTTCGTATCATCAGCAAACTTGCTGAGGGTGGCCATTATCCCCTTATCAAGATCATTGATGAAGATGTTGAACAAGACCGGACCCAGCACAGACCGCTGAGGAACACCGCTGGTTACAGGCCTCCAACCGAACTCTGCACCACCAACAACGACCCTCTGTGCTCTGCCAGTCAGCCAGTTCTCAACCCACCTCACTGTCCACTCATCTATCCCATAATGATCTAGGTATTGCCTACATACAAAATACATGTGTTTGTTTTTTTTCAATTTTTGGTAAGAATGATGATACATGTGGCACCAGTGAAAAGATAATCTAAAGACAATTAAAGAGGAGTATTAGAATATTTGATACTGTCTATGAATAAGCTTCTGTGAGCTTACAATGAATACAATTTAGACTGAACGTCTAAAGAGTCTGTATCCAGACAACTAATAGAACAAATGTATTAAATAATACGTTAATAGACCTCAGCAACATAGCAGGAGAATGGTAAAATAAAATAAAATAAAATAAAATAAAAAAATAAATAAAAATTAAAAAATAAAAAATCTCAGAAGGAAAAAAAAGAAAAAGAATGAATCAAGTCTAAGTCTGGTACTTTTTTCTATGGATTCTGAAAACTTTCTGATAGAATTTCTATCAAAAATATCAACCTTTTCAGACAGAAAAATTAGACAATTAAACAATGTTATAAAAAGCAAATTAATTTATCAAAGATATATTATAGACTCATTTCCTGAGAAAAAGTCAATAAAAAATAATTTGAGATCTCAGAAATGAATATGCTTATATAAAAAAACAAACAAAAAACAAACAACAATTATTCAGTTTGGAGATTATCCATGGGTTAATGAAATAATTGGAAACTGTATGAAGATATATTTTCATGGGTAGTAAGCGCAGGTTAGAAGAAGTAGAAGAAGTTCCTTATTCTTTTGCAATAATTTATTATAATTGGCTATGTTATTATAATTGGCTACGTTGCTAAGTATAGATAATTAAATCCTTGTAAAACACAATTTTGAGGAGTTTGACCAACATTGTGGTGACCATATCATAAGTCTGGAAGAAATAGCTTATCTTGAAAACTGATATAACACAAACTGTTATACAAATTTTAACTTGAAGCAGTGAAGAAGTGAAACGGAGAATTTCACCCAACATAATTACAAGCAAAGAACTCGTTGCTTCTCATGTCCTTAAATATACTTCTTGTAAAAGCTCTAATTTGTTATTTACAGTGCATTTGACATCTAATAATTTACAAAATAGGTTTAGGAGGTTTACAACTTCTCACCTCTCAGTGCAGAACTTGGCTTTTCTTTTAGCACACTTACATAATCAACTACTACATTGCCAACTGGAAATGATCAATAACTGATTTGACATCATCTGTTACAGCTCCTGTATATTCATTTGCTACCTTCATGTAGCAATTCACCAGTGATGTAGTCTGCATCCATTTTGTCAGTCTCAAGAATAATTGATAAGTCCAAGAAAATCTAAGTGCTGGAGGACTTCTCATCAATGTTGGCAGCAAAAGGTCCCCATAAGTGATTTCAATAATGACTACAGCAGGAGGGAAACCACCAAGTGCACTACAGCTATCAAACACCTACTTCAGGACTACAGTGTCTGGAATGGAAAACATCTGAAAAAATCCTAAATACTACTAAGGATCAAAATACCAGAAGCTGGCTGTAGCTAGGAATTGGTGAAGTTTAATTAACTGTGTATAAGACAGTATCATAACAGTTTCTGGGAAGGGGAAGGAAAGTTATGTTAAATGGACAAGAACAGTCCACAGGTGACCAAAATATCTGAGAAGTCAAACTAATGAGCAGTAGAAGCATACCACGACAAACAGTTGTGTAATTTAGTGACAGGTACATTGAGTGTCTAGTATCTATTAGTTTTAGTGCTAACAACAGATTGTCAGTAACTTTGAAATATGGACAGCTTTTAAGTTATCTTGACATAGATTTAGATGAGGAATACCTTGTATATTTATTTCAAAACGGAAAGTTCAATGTCAGTAAACCATATAGCCTGAGTTTTCTGTGTTTGAGAATGTATTCAGAGGTGTGTATGTGTTTCAGAATGTGCAATGAATGTTTGCTAATGTTTCTAATGAAATGTCTACTGTACTGATTTCTATGACTAATTGAATATCACAAGCCACATTACTTTTTCTGGTTCAGTGATTCTCCCTGGTATTCAGAAAAAAAGTTCTTTGTTTTGGAGTGAAGGGTTTTATTTCTAAAATTTAGTTATCTATGGTTAGAGTGAAATATCTATCAGAGAAAGTGAAATTTTATGATATTTTTTTAAAAGAAAGAAAACTATAAATAAAGACTTTCCATTCACATAATAAATCCCTCAGAAGACAATGTATTGAACATTAGTGTAACTTTAAATACATTCCTAATTACTGTGAAATTACATCATTATTGAAAGACATCTGTTTAAATACTCAGCTGAATGGTGGTCTCTTTGTTCATAAAGGGAATGTTGACAATATCTGATCTGCAGATTAGAGGTGCAAAAGTCTTTTCTGTGTTACATCAAATGTCAACAATTCTCCATCATTCCTGAGCGAAAGGGCAAAACTACAAATTAATTCCTGTCTAGACAGAAGAAATAATGGTTTTTATCTAAATTGTCTTGGGCCACTGCTGGGACATTCAATGAAAAAGCTCTACTACTAATGAATAAAAAGACTTTTTTTTTTTACAATTAATGAGTCATAGATATTTTAAGCTCTGCAATTCAAGGACAGAAAGCTATTAGATTTAGAGGAAGAATGGAGGAAAATAATGAGATCAGAAGGGTGAGCTATTTCAGTACCTGAGAAAGGTTGCTATTCTAATTCAATATTTATCATGCTGTAGCAACTTTTAAATGAGGAATCTAAAGAAAAGATGCTTGGATTGTGGATACCATCTGGAAAATTCAGTTGAAGAGAACCATACGTAAGAAAAGAAATAACATTAGTAACTTAAAATGCGCCTGTAAAACATATTTTTAATTCGAAACAGGAAAAAAAAAAAAAAATCCACACAGATGGCAGAATTTGGAAGTGAAGATTAAAAATTAACATATTAATGGCCAGATTCTGCAGTGACTGAAATAAACAGAGCTTTGCCATTGAATTTAATGAGAGTAGAATAAACTGTGTTGTCAGAAGTGGTGAGAAAAGGATGAAAATATAAATGATCACATTCTCCAGTTGATGCAGTTTTCTGCATTATTAGCACAAATTCTACTTTAGGGGGCTAAACATAAACACTGGCAAAGTCTTCAAGACAAGAAAATAGTTCCCGGGGGGGGGAAAAAAAGCTAACATGGGTGGTTTCATCATATTGGATTTCAGTGAATTTTATGAGGGTGAGATTGACAAATATATATATATATTCATTTGTAACTGGTTCATTCACTGACAAAAAACTAGGACAGCATTGTATCTGCTTCAGTCTTCAACAAATCTTACCTGCTTCAATCTTCAACAAATCTATGTAGCTCAAAATGAGAAGGAAGTTTTAGCTCCCTTATGATCCTCTGTTCTATGAAGTTCAAACTGTTTTTGAACAAGATAAGTTATCTGCCAGTAAGACACAATTATTGCTACATTAAAGCATTTCACTGGTTTACATTATTATATACAAAACATTCTACTATGCATATATTATGCATCCTCTGTTGGTATATTAGGCAGAGACAGGTCCTTCAAAGATCTTAAAGGTATAAACTCACCATCTCATTATATTTAAGCTCCTAGAATTCATAACTGAATCTGAAAAGCACTTAATTAAGGGTTTGTTCAGAATAAACATTTTTCTACCAAGCAAACACATTGCTGAAACTGGAGGTGTATTTTCACATTAAACTGACATATCTCTAAGGATCATTGCACAGTGTGAGGTATGAAATAGTAGAGAAGATATGACCCTGAAAAAAATCTTGATTATTATTTTAAAAAGAATTTACCTGAACAACAGGCATGTTATTTACTTGTTACTGGCTTTAATTAAAAACAAATATAAAGGTGAGTATAAACAAAATTGAGAGTACTGAGATAATTTTACATCACTGTTTATTTTTCTGAAATGCCATAATTTAAGTAACCACTACTTACTGTTTTTCATTATTATAGTGAAAAATGCATTTAGTTCTCAAGCAGTGCTATGTTTTTACAAGAGCTCCCTCTTGTGTACGTAACAGTTTCTGCATTGCAAATAATTCAAATATTTCTAGGACTTTTTAAAAATAATTTTATACCGGAAATTAAAGTCATAGGAATAGCAATAACCAAACTCTGTGTAGAAGACACACAAGTATCACCGCCATGAAATGATAGTTCTGAGAATTCACGTTAGGGGTTATCATTCTGAACTGTTGCAAAGCAAAAGGACTGAACTTTTCTTTACACTTGCATGAGCATATAACCACACAATCAGATAATCATAGAATTGCTCAGATTGGAAAAGATCTTAAAAATCATCAAGTCCAACAATACTACCCTAAGTAACAACCCTCTGCTAAATCGTGTCCCATGTTTACCACATCTAAATTGATTTTAAACACATCCAAGGATGGTGATTCAACCACCTCCCTGGGGAGACTATTCCAGTGCTTCACAGCCCTTTCTGTAAAGAAGTGTT
>NW_024962262.1:22838374-22857323 GCF_019238085.1 Lagopus leucura
TGCCTTTCCATCAGGCAGCTTTCCAGCCACTCCTCCCCAGGCCTGTACCGGAGTGTATGCCCATCCAAACTGTGGGCAGCCAGCTTTCCATGAAGGTGTTTTCGGGGGCAGTATCAAAGGCCTTACTGAAGTCCAGGTAGACCACATCAGCAGCCTTACCTTCATCCACTAAGCGGGTCACCTTGCCATAGAATGAAATCAGGTTTGTCAGACAAGACCTACCCTTCGTAAACCCATGCTGACTGGGCCTGATCCCCTAGTTGACCTTTAATTGGTCCATGATGGCTGCCAAGATTATCTGTTCCGAGGTCTGCTGCTTTGGAGCTGGCGCAGGCAGAGTCGTGACAACAAATACTGTGTTATGGGGTGTTTCAGCAGTTTTCCTTTCTTTGTGGAACCCCGGGAGAGGAGAATGACCCGGCAGCAACTACCAGCCCTCATGAGAGCAGTTGACATGGTGTGGGCCTTGCTGGGGTAATGGCAACCACAGACACACCATTACTAAAAGCCTCAGGGAGAGCTGTGACTCTTCACCAAGCATGGAGGGGAGATGTCTGTGTGTGTGTATCACATAGGTTGTATAAATTTGTAGAAATCATTAGCCAGCCATTCATATGACTGCATACTGAGGAGGCTTGTTATCTCACTGTGCTAGTGAATGGTAAATGCAGAGGCTGGTAAGTTAACGAGCCAGTAATGCGGCAAGGGCAGAGCCAGCACTACCAGCAACAGGGCAGAGCAGATCGGGTCACACCCTATTAAGGCTACCCTAGATAGTGCTAGTGAGTCTGCTGGTTTGCCATGGCTGCACCCTGGAAGAAACCTGTTACCAGGAAAAAAATGTGGAGACCCAGACATAGGTTCCACAACAGTATTATCAGGCACTCTTTGTGTATCTTCTCATGAGCCTGTGATCTATGATGTGGGGTGTTTTTCATTTGTTTGTTTATATTGTTTTTTTTCGTTGTTTTACTTTTTTTGTTTGTTTGACCTAGCTGAAGTCAAAGCTATGCCGTACACTGACAGATGTACATAAACATGTGATCATATGTCTCCCAATGTTCAGACTTGCTACTGTACATATTTTAAAAAGCATATGTTCATAAAGAAAAAAAAAAGACATAAAATAGTTAGACATCAGGCATAAATCTGTTCTCCCCAAGCAGTATGAAAGCAACTGTCTTTTCAATACAATTGTTACTAGGGTTTTATTTTCTCCTTTAGGTGTTCTTGGAAAGAGGACTGAGGAATGCTAGGAAAACCACTGCAATACTTCTTTGAAAGTACATGTAGCAATATTTTCTCTGACTGTTAGCCTAAACATCCACCAGATGTCAGTGAATACTTGCAGAATCACATAAGATGTCCCAAAGTTATGTTTCTAATCCGAATCTGATATTTCTGTTACGTGATACAGAGTGCAAAATTGTGTATCATTGATGGTGTTGACAAAATGAAGTGCAAATTGCTGCAAAAAAACAAACAAACAAAAAAAAAAAAACACCATACTGTATAAATGACAGACTAAAAAATGGATTTTGATTTTGTATTTTTCTGTTTCTAACACTGTATTTTGCTATTAAATGTAATTCAGAGTTTTTCATCTGTTTTTCATCTGTTTTCATCTGCAGAAATTACAGGGCAGAAAAGATGTAGACACTCAGAGAATTCAGATTCTTGAATGTGAGAGAAGAGGAAAGGAGAAGCACAAAGGTAAGGAGGTCTAGAATTGCACAATATTAATAAAAGGCTAAGGGATTATTTTACTGCTAGCTTCAAGTATGTGGCAAACTACTGTGGAAGGGTTCAAACTTCTCAGAAATGCAGAGGTATAGGGTATAGAACAATGGATGTAAGAATCAAGGAGAGAAAATTCTGATTTGATTTTAGGGGGAGAAAATGGTTAAGTGAAAGTAATCAGACAGAGGAATCAGTTACTCAGAAGTGTATGGTATCTCTGTCTTCAGAGATATTTTCAACTCATTTAAGTTTTGAACTTGAGAACCTCAAGTTTGAATCCTGAGAACCTCATCAAACTTCAAAGCTAGATTCAGCTTCAAAGTTGATCTAGCAGATAGTGAACCAAATAACTTACAAGCATCTCTTCTGGTTTTATTTTAGTAATATTTCAGTTTTCCTGGAAGCAGGATACATTAAGTCACTTGAAATATCATTAGTCTCCTATCTATGGAGAACAGAACAGTAGATTACTAATAATCACAGAATCACAGAATCACAGAATTGTAGGGGTTGGAAGGGACCTATAGAGATCATCAAGACCAAGCCCCCTGCCAAAGCAGGTTCACTAAACCAGGTTGCACAGGTAGTCATCCAGGCGAGACTTGAATATCTCCAGAGAAGGAGACTCCACCACCTCCCTGGGCAGCCTGTTCCAGTGCTCCGTCACCCTCACCATAAAGAAGTTCTTGCGCACATTTGTGCAGAACTTCCTATGCTGCAGCTTATGTCCGTTTCCCCTTGTCCTGTCTCCACTCACCACTGAAAAGAGACTGGCCTCACCACTATGGCCCCCACACCTCAGATATTTATAGACCTGGATTAGATCTCCTCACAGTTGTCTTTTCTCAAGGCTGAACAGACCCAGTTCACTCAGCCTTTCTTCATAGGGGAGATGCTCCAGGCCCTTCACCATCTTTGTGGCCCCCGCTGGACTCCCTCCAAGAGGTCCCATGTAATAATGTAAGTGCTTAAATTTAAAATTCTGTACATAGAGTTTAATTCAGTCTGTATTATTCCTAGGTCACAACTTTGTTAATAGAGAGAATCATATAGAATGGTTATGACTGGAAGGGACTTTTGGAAGTCTGCTGGTCCAAATCTCCCTACTCAGGAGACATCTAGAGCAGCTTGTCCAGGACAATGTCATGACTTTTGAAGCTTTTGAAGATCTCTATAGAGGGAGACTCCACAATCGCTCTGGGTAACTTTTGCTCTACCATCTGCACAATAAAGAAATATTTCCTGGTGTTTAGATGAAATACTTTGTGTTCCAGTTCAAATCTATGAATGTATTAGGAACAAATTTCATTCATGATTGTTTTTCCAGCCTTCTAAGAATTCTGCTGATTAAAATTAAAATTCTGAATATATAACTATATAACTTCCCATCACTTCCCAAACTTTGATTGATCCCTGACATAATAAATATTGCAATGTATTATATACAAATAAATGTATACTGGAATGATAACAGGATTTTCCACCATGGTTTTGGAAACAGTGATGTGTAGTCCAAGTACTGTGTCAACAGCAATAGTATTTTTTGTTTTATTTCTTCCCTGGCTGTTTTGTGTCAGCCAAGAATACTGTTATTCTATTTATATATTTGATTATACCTATTATTCTATCCTATATTTATCAATGCCTTATGACTTAAAGTCATAAGAAGGTACACAACCTTAACTGAAGTGTAGAAGAATCCTACTTTTTAAGAAATGCTGTTTGATTCACAGAGGGGATATATAGTGTTAAGATAGTTTTCCCTGAAAGCATAAAGTAATCTCCACAGAGGCTGTGAAAAATTACAGTGATGCTCGCTATAGATTTCCTCCAGAGGCCAAAAACTGCTCAGAGTAGCCATGAAGGTGCTTAATACTAACTGAGAATGGACTGTGTTCTACTCCTGGGATGTACTGATTCAGAGTAAAATCTTTTTGCATACTTCAGGCTAAAAATTAGAGGTATTAGAACTATGTCCTGACAAAATCAGAACCTACTTTTGCATCAGAATAATTGAAATCCCATATGACTACAGTTCCAGTCCTTTTACTTTCTCTGCTTATCTGTATGAACAATTCATAGTCAGCTTCCTTGTTTTACTCTGGAGATACAACAATTTTTGTCTGTAACACCTCTTCAAAATCTAACTTCAGTCCACATTGTCCTAACAGTTTCCAAGAGTGTTTTGACACATACTTTCCTTCCTTTTCTTTTCTTTTCTTTTCTTTTCTTTTCTTTTCTTTTCTTTTCTTTTCTCTTCTCTTCTCTTCTCTTCTCTTCTCTTCTCTTCTCTTCTCTTCTCTTCTCTTCTCTTCTCTTCTCTTCTCTTCTCTTCTCTTCTTTTTAATAATTTAATAGATATAATCTTACCAGGAATATATTTATTTTCTACTCCCTATATATAGTACTTTACAGAATGCTACATTTGTGAACACTTGAACTGTGAAGTACAGTCTAAGACATGGTAATATTTTTAAGTTGTCATTGTTACCTTACATCTATGTGGATTTTCCCAGTAAAAAAAAATATGTGCGTACATTTCTCAACAGTTCTGTGAAATGAGTAAGATCCAATAAAAAAGGTAGACTTGTCAAACCCTTCCAGTTTGATTAATTCTTTATGTGAGGTATTGTAAAGGCTGATAGTTATAGAAATGCTGGATATTCAGGACTTTAAAAATATTAAACTATATTTAAAAGAAATTCATATAAAAAAATTCTAGGGATCAACTTCTTCAGTTCTATATTGCAACATATATTTGTCTTTTATCAATATCTTACAACTATCCAAAAGAAGGGAATGTTTTCTTGGGTTAGCAAGTGAATTTCTTCCTTCCTTCCTTTATTTAATTATTTATTTATCGATTTCTTTATCTATCTATCTACCTATTTATTTTCTTTGTGTTTTATTTCAAAGCAAACTCATTCAGTCCACAACAGAAATTACAATAACAGTAAAGTATCTGACAAATTTAGCAGCAGAAACACATCCATAGCCTCTGAGAGATTTTTTCAGTACCAAATATTATTGGCTACAACACTAACTACAATGCATTATATAACCAGTGCTGTCTTTTATACAACCATTTTATACAATTTCCTCTATATAATCACTTTTCTCCTTTTGTTCATTGAATGTTTATCAAAAGAATAAAGGAAGATCTCTGACTTACACATATAAGGGAAGGGTGTTAATCTTCACCAAATGTGCTAATATTCAGTGTAAACTTTGAGTCAGACTACTTTTCATTGTTTAAACTTCACTAAAATTTGTGTACATGTCTTCAGACTTGATGTTTTGAAAATGCCAAGCACAAGAGAGTGATGTAATTATGGGAAAAACCTCTCTTACTTAACTTACTGTGAATGACTTACGGAATTATTTTTCAAGGTTAGGTAAAGCAAAGGTTTTAGGTTCAGCTTGATGTATAAACATATTACAGATTTTTATTTTTTTTCATGAGGCATCCACACACTCTGTGTTTATTTTCTGTAGACTCAAAGATTTACTAAAGTATTTGGTGTATATATAGTGCAGAAAAAGTTACTTCCATTCAGAACTCCCTTTTGTCTATATTTTTTATGAGATATAACAACCTCAAAAAAAAAAAAAAAATCCTAATCAAACTCTCTGCGTTATGATTCTGTGTATATGTAAATGTACTTGCAATAGTATATAAAGAGGTGAACTTAATTTTAGACAAATTTAATTTTAGACAAAATTCAAAACTTTGAATCTTTTCATGTTCTTGAGAATTCACACTGCCAGTAAGGAATATTTTTAACCATTTTGCTTCCTCTTATTGAATACCTCAGGACAGTAGATGGAGCACATGCTAGTAGTACACAGTGAAAACAATTGCAGGATAAAATCCTTTTAGTTTCCTGGAACTCTGCAATTCTTTCTGTGATTTGACAGATTTTGCACTATCAGTTTTCAAATCTTAATTCAGAGCTAACAAAAACTGATCTTAGATTTCCCCAGAAGCATGTTGTACAATATTGAGGTAGACATCTTACTGAATTGTGGGAATCCATTTCAAAAAGTGCAGAATTAGATGGATCTGTGTAATAAAAGGGACTGAAAGTTTGGGGTGAATTATTATATTATAGTCCTGGGACAGTATGGGGGAAAAAAAATGATATTGCATGGCATTACATCCTGATGATTAGGATTACAGGAAGATTCTTAACCAGAAACTGCCTTTAGCAATTTGAGTCCAATAAAGCTATTTTGTTGAAAACCTAGAAATATGCTTAAAGTAATTAGGGGTTCAAGCTACCTCAGTGATGAAGGTTCCCAACTTCATGAACTAGCACAGCATATTAAGTGACCCACGGCTATCCAAAGGCAAACACTACTTACGTTTGTGCGCATTCCTTTGAAAAGCTCTCTGTTGCAATAATGAAAAAATAATTCAAATATTTTCAGTGCATATTCTACAGTTAAGCCAGTTCTGGGCTTCTTCTAGAGTTACTGAGATGATTCAACTGATCTACTTTAGGATATGATAAATTTGTCATTCAGAGAGGCCTACATAGGTTGAGAAGCAGGCCCAGGTGAACTCCATGAGGTTCATCTAATCCAAGTGCAAGATCTTATATTTGGGTTGTGGCAACCTGCACTATCATTAAAAGCTGGGGGGAAGGGTTGAAAGGACTGAGCATAGACCTGCTGAAAAGTACTTGGGGATACTGGTGAATGGCAAGCTGGATGTGAGCCAGCAGTGTGCCTTCATACTCCAGAAAACCAGCCATATCCTGGGCTGCATTAAAAGAATTGTGGTCAGTAGGTTGAGGGAGGTGATCCTGCCCCTCTAGTCTGCACTGAAGAGACCTCATGTGAAGTACTGCATCCAGATGCAGAGTCCTCAGTATTGTTCACAACTGTACCCTACAAGAGATGGAACACCTCCCCCAGGAGGACAGACTGAGAGAGCTGGGGCTGTTTAGCCTGGAGAAGAGAAAGGAAGGCTTTCAGGAGAGCTGATAGTGGCCTTTCAGTATCTAAATGGGAACTATAAGAAAGAAGTTACAGGCTCCTTAACAGGGTCTATTGCAACAGGACAAGGGGAAATGGTTTCAGACTAAAACAGGGAAGATTTAGATTGAATATAAAGAAGAAGCTTTTACAATAAAGGTAGAGAAGCACTGGAACAGATGGCCCAGAGAGGTTGTTGGCTCTCCATCCCTGGAGACATTCCTCATCCCTGCAGACATTCAAGGCTGGTCTGTATGGGGTTCTGAGCAGCCTGATCTAGCTGTAAGTGTTCCTGTTCATTGCAGGGGAGTTAGACTAGATGACCTTAAAAGGTCTCTACCAACCCTTAAGTATTCTGTGATTCTATGAATATTATTAAATTCCCTCAAATATAAAAATGAAGTCATGTAATAAGTTCAGGTGTAAAAGTTTTTATTACAAGTGCCCAAATTTGAGCAAGAAACCAGAAAATAAATGGACAGATATAGAAATATTCTTGTCGTAAGTCTCAAAAACATTCAGTAGACATCTAGATATAAAATGTTAGAATCACAGGCACAAAGGGAACTCATTTCCTGGTTTCATCTGGGACAGAATTATTTTCTTCACAGTGTCTGTTATGCTTTGTGTTGGCTTTAGTCAAACAATACTGATAACATACCAATGTTTTAGCTGTTGCTGAGCAGGGCTGTACAGAGCCAAGTACATTTCAATTTTTCAGCTACTTGTGCTGTCCTGCCAGTAAAGGGGGCTGGAAAAGCACACAAAGTTTGGAGGGGACAGAACCAGAATAGCTGAAATAAGCATGCCAAATGGATATTCCATACCATATGGCATAAAGTAGAAGAATTGGCTGGAACAGGGCAGCCACTGCTTAGGGACTGGCTGAACATTGGTCAGTGGGTGATGAGTGATTACTCTGTGCATCACTTGTTTTGCATTTATATGCATATATATATATACATGTATGTGTTTATATATTTGTAATTATATTTGTCATTTCTCTTCCTTTTCTGTCTTACTAAATAATTTTCATCTCAATCTACAAGTTCTACCTTTTATTTCCTGTTTTTCCCTCCCATCCCTTTGGCAATTGGAAGAGTGAGTGAAAGGCTGTGTAGTATTTAGCTGCTTGCTGGATTAAACCACAACATTTCAGCAGGTCCCCGGTCCAACTTTCTGCTCAGAGCCAGTCAGCCATGAGGTCAGATTAAGTTTGCTCAGGGCTTTATCCAGCCAAATCTAAAAATCTTCCAAGACTGAGTTCTGTGCAATCTCCTTGTACAAGCAAAAAGTTCACTGCCTAATTGTCCTCATGGAGAAAAAATATTCTCCTTATATCCACTATGAACCTCTAGATTAAAGATATGCCCTATTACCTCTCTTCCTCTTGCTTCACACAATGGTGAAATGTCTGGCTTTCTCAGCAGACAGTAACCTCCCTGTAGCTACTGTTAGTTCAGTTTACAGCAGTCTCTCCTCCAAGCTGTTTCTCCACACAGGGCAAGGGTGCCAGACCTGACCATCCTGGCTGCCCTCTACTGAATTTTCCAATTCATCAGTGCCTTTTCTGAAGTGTTGGGTCCTAAACTAGTTACAGTATTAGCTTTAGTGAGTACTGAGTAAGTAGAAATTATCCCTCCTTTGATCTCTTGCTTGTGCTTCTGTCAAGACAATTTCATCTCTGCTGCCAGGGCTTACTGCTGGATAATGCTCAGCACTGTGTTTCCCAAGGGTCCCCAACATCTTTTCCACAGTTGCTCTCCAATCATTGCCATTGCCAGGGAGAACTCCTTCCCAAGGATAGGAATTTTTGTTCTTGTTGAGTTTGATTATAACACTGATGATAACTTTCCGGTCCAGGTATTGGACAGACCAACCAGAGGTGAAACATTGCCAGACTTGCTGCTCACCAATGCGGAGGAGATCATTAAAGGCATTAAGGTTGGAGGCAACCTGGGGTGCAGTGACCATGCTCTGGTTGAGTTCATGATCTCGAGGGCTGTGGGCCTGGCAAAGAGTAGCTTCAGGACCCTGAACTTTGGAAGAGTGAACTTTAAGCTGTTCAATCGATTGTTGGCCAAGATCCCCTTGGATGCTGTCTTTAAAAACAAAGACGTTGAGGAGAGCTCTTCAAGCATGCCTTTCTAAGAGCACAAGAAGCTCTCCATTCCTCTGAATAGGAAAACGGGCAGAGGAGGTAGGAAACTGGCATGGCTCAACAAGGATCTGCTGGGCACACTAAGGGCAAAGAAAGGTGTGTACAAGCTTTGCAAACAAGGGTGTGTCACCTGGGAAGAATACAGGGATGCCGTCTGGACTTGCAGACATGGGATCAGGAAAGCCAAGGTGCAGGCAGAACTGAGTTTGGTGAGGGATGTGAAAAACAATAGGAAGACTTGCTACAGGTGCATTGGCCAGAAGAGACAGGCCAAAGCGAGTGTACCTCCTTTGGTACATGTAAAAGGAGAACTGACTTCCCCTAGGAGGACAGGATGAGGGAGCTGGGCTTGTTCAGCCAGGAGAAAAGAAGGCTGCAGGGTGACCTCATTGCAGCCTTTAAGTACCTAAAGGGAGCCAACAAGCAGGAGGGGAATCAACTCTTTGAAAGTGTAGATGACAGCAGGAAGAGGGGAAATGGTTTTAAGTTGAAGGAGGGAAGGTTTAGGTTGGATATCAGGGGAAAGTTCTTTATCGAGATAGTGTTGAGGTGCTGGAACAGGCTACCCAGAGAGGTTTTGGATGCCCCATCCCTGGAGGTGTTCAAGGATGGGGCCCTGGGCAGCCTGGTGTAGTATTGAATGTGGAGATTTGTGGCCGTGCTTGTGGCAGGGGGGTTGGAGCTTCATGATCCTTGAGGTCCCTTCCAACTCTGGCCATTCTGTGCTTCTGTGAGTTTTATGAAGTTCCAGTTGATTTATCCCCCCATCCTGTCTGTCCTACAGGCAGCTACCCTGCCTGTAGTCATATTGACTAGCCTTTCTAGGCTGACCTCATATGCAAACTTGCTGATACAGCACTGTATCATCTCATCCAGGTCACTGATAAAGATGATGAATGGGCAAGTCCTGATACAGACCTTTCAGTTACTGCTCTCCAGGGATACTACAACTCATTAACTATTATACTTTTGGTCTAATTATGCAACCAGGATTTAACCCATCTATTTGTCAGTCCATCCATACTCTAACATCTTATATTAGGTACAAAAATGTTTCAAAATGTATTGAAAGCCTTGCTTTTCAAATGATATCTGCTTCTGCTTTCTCATCCACAACTCCAGTCATTTGGTCATTTAAGGTAATCCTGTTATTCAGATCTATCTTTGGTAAATCAATACTAATTGTTCTCTGTTCTCTTATATACATTCCCAAAAGTGTGTTTGAAGACATTTTGTTCATTAATTTTTTCAAGCAACAAAGTGAGGCTGCAAAACAGGGCATAAGAATGAGCAGGAAAATGAAAATTGCAGTTGTACAGTTCACAGAGGGGAAAACTTGCATTAGGTATATCTAACCTTGCTTTAAGTATCTCAAAATGGCATAACTAAATCTGATCTTATAACCTTTACAATCATGGCCTAGAAATAGAAACTCCAGATGATTTTTTCTCTGTAATGCCTTAAAATGAGATGAACTACTCTCATAGATGAACCAGAGGTTTCTGTTTCATTGCCAAAATGTACGGTTGCATTTGACTCTGATTATAGTCAATGAAAACTTTAGAATTCAGTGTAGCTGCCCTTATATAGGGGTATATTGACATTTATGATGCCCTAGGGTATTTGAGATATCTGTAACCACCTGTTATGCAGGACTTACTGGAGTTATTTTTGTATTCGTATTCTTCTCAAGCGGTAATTGAAGGTCAGACAGGATACCCCAACACATCTCAGATACAAAATATCTAAGTGTGGACAACTGAATGAGCCACTAATCAACAGTAAAGAGGTCCAGAGAGACAATTAACTGAATCTTAAAGGCAGAATTCTGTATGCAGACAAGGAAATTTGTTTCCAAAATGTGAAGCTGCAGCTGACCCCTTAAATTTTACCCAAGCTAAAGGAGATGTATTTTAACTATTACAGGGCCCTTTATGACACACATCAGCCTTCAACAGTTCTTATCATGACTTATCATTAATGATAATATAAGCCATACAATGTTTAACTTGTGATAAAATTCTTCCCCTAACTTCTCCCCTTGCAAAGGACTAAATTGGGATTCACCTGGATCCATTGCTGCAGCAGTGCCACACTGATATATAGCTCAGTTCGACCACACTGTTCTCTCGCTCCTCCCCCATTACCTCCTTGTAATTGTTATAAGCCTACATAGTGCCACAAACTATGAATTGCATACCAACAATGATAGACAATACTGTGGTAGCATTTATCAAAATTTGTATTAAGTTTTGGTGTTGTTTATGGGACATCTGGTTTATGAGACCTCATCCAAGATCTCTCTCCTTTTCTCTCTCTTTTGAATTTCCATTTTCCAATTAATCTAGACCACTGATATGTGAAAGTAAAATTGGCATACATCAACAGCAAGAGTAGGTCTAAGGAGAGTCTCAATCCCTTGTTGGATGCCAAGGGCAACTTGGTGACCAATGATCAGGGTAAGGCTGAGGTACTTAATGCCTTCTTTGCCTCAGTCTTCAATATTAAGACTTGTTATTCCCTGGGAACACAGCCCCCTGTGCTGTTAGATAGGGATAGGGAATAGAATAGGCCCTGCATAATCCATGATGAGATGGTTTTGGATCTGCTCCAAAAGCTGGATGCCTCTGCACTTACCATTCACTAGCATAGTGAGATAACAAGCCTCCTCAGTATGCAGTCATATGAATGGCTGGCTAATGATTTCTACAAATTTATACAACCTATGTGATACACACACACAGACATCTCCCCTCCATGCTTGGTGAAGAGTCACAGCTCTCCCTGAGGCTTTTAGTAATGGTGTGTCTATGGTTGCCATTACCCCAGCAAGGCCCACACCATGTCAACTGCTCTCATGAGGGCTGGTAGTTGCTGCCGGGTCATTCTCCCCTCCCAGGGTTCCACAAAGAAAGGAAAACTGCTGAAACACCCCATAACACAGTATTTGTTGTCATGACTCTGCCTGCACCAGCTCCAAAGCAGCAGACCTCGGAACAGATAATCTTGGCAGCCATCATGGACCAATTAAAGGTCAACTAGGGGATCAGGCCCAGTCAGCATGGGTTTACGAAGGGTAGGTCTTGTCTGACAAACCTGATTTCATTCTATGGCAAGGTGACCCGCTTAGTGGATGAAGGTAAGGCTGTTGATGTGGTCTACCTGGACTTCAGTAAGGCCTTTGATACTGCCCCCGAAAACACCTTCATGGAGAAGCTGGCTGCCCACAGTTTGGATGGGCATACGCTCTGCAGGGTGAAACACTGTCTGGATGGCCTGGATCAAAGAATTGTGGTCAATGGAGGTAAATCCAATTGGTGGTCGACCATGAGCAGTGTTCCCCAGGGCTTGGTACTATTCAACTATTCTATTCAACATCTTTATTAATGACCCTGCTGAGGGGATTGAGTGCACCACCAGTAAGTTTGCAGATGACACCAAGTTGGGAGGGAGTGTTGATCTGCTTGAGGGGAGAAAGGCAATACAGAGGGACCTGGAGGGACTGGATAGATTGGCCAACGTCAACTGTACGAGTTTCAGTAGGGACAAGTGTCAGGTCCTGCATTTTGGTCACAATAAAACCAGGCAACCCTACAGGCCTGGGGAGGAGTGGCTGGAAAGCTGCCTGATGGAAAGGCACCTTGGTGTACTGAAGGACAGTTGTCTGAATACGAGCCAGCAGCATGCCCAGGTAGCCAAGAAGGCCGATGGCATCCTGGCTTGTATCAGGAATGGTGTGGTGAGCAGGACTAGGGAAGTCATCCTGCCCCTGTACTCAGCACTGGTGAGGCCTCACGTTGAGTACTGTGTTCAGTTTTGGGCACCTCAGTACTGAAAGGACATTGAGGTGCTGGAGCAGGTCCAAAGAAGGGCAAGAAGGCTTGTGAATGGACTTGGAGAATATGCCCTAGGAGGAGTGACTGAAGGAACTGTTAGGTCTGGGGAAAAGGAGTCTGAGCGAGGACCTTATTGCTCTCTTCCAATATCTGAAAGGTGCTAACAGCAAGAGCAGGGTTGATCTCTTCTCACTGGTGACAGGTGACAGGGTGAGGGGAAATGGCCTGAAGTTGTACCAGGGTAAGTTTTGGTTGGATGTCAGGAAACACTTCTTTACAGAAAGGGCTGTGAAGCACTGGAATAGTCTCCCCGGGGAGGTGGTTGAGTCACCATCCCTGGATGTGCTTAAAATCCATTTAGATGTGGTGAACAGGTGACAGGATTTAGCAGAGGGTTGTTACTTAGGGTAGTATGGTTAGTTTGCAGTTGGACTTGATGATTTTTAAGGTCTTTTCCAATCTGAGCAGTTCTATGATTCCATTATAATTTTTCCATCTATAACATAATGTTATCTTGCATTCATGCATCTCTACGAAAGCCAAGAAAAAGTTACATATACAACTTCATCATTTAACAGTGACATGTAGGTACTGCACTGTCACTCTGTACAATTTTTTTTGTGTCTTTTATTCACACAACTTTAAATTCTGATGGCTTTTCAAATGGTAAATTGTATTGGTATAGAAAAAGCTCTACCTACATTAATCATTTACTAAAGCCTTTCACTAGTACTCAAAGTGACTAATAAGAAATGTGTGTATAGTAGAATAGTTCAAAAGACAGACCTTGGATTAACAACTGAAGGTTGGTAACTCCCTCATCTTCCAATAAGATAGTGTAGAATTGCACCTGTCCACATTAACCTCAGCAACAATCAGTACTAAAAAGTCATCCCTAAAAAAGGTCTTTTTCAGATCAGGATACCTGAAAAAATATGAAGATTATATTACAATTAAATGTTTGGATTAATATTCCATGTTCTCAGGTGACATTTGACTGCATGGAATGGTTCTCAAGGGCTTACACATCCGTAAGGTAAAGAGAGTAAATCACAGCCAATTTGTACCTAACATTTCTGTAGAGAATGCCTATGGAGTGAACTTCCCTGAGAACCGTAACTGTGTTGTATCTTAAAGTTAATTTGCTATTTTGGCTTAAAGAACAGCTTTGGAGAAAATGAGCATACACTGCAGCTGATCAGGAGGTGAGTGCCACATCGTCTAATTATTTAATGGTATAGACACATCCAGAATGGATCAAATTTCTTCTATGAAATGTTGAAGTAAAAAGAGGTACTATCGGTTTTCTTTAAATACTATGAAATTGTGTATAATTTCAGATAAATTATTTTAAGGACCTTTATTTTGACATGGTATGCTTTGCCTTGTTTTTCTACAGTTCACTAGTGTTCAGGTTTTACCATGCAGCAGCACAGTTTCAAAATGTCCTGAGAATAATTGGTGGACTTCATAATTTATGCTTGAAAATACTTATATTTCTGAGATTAATACTTAGCATGATAGAGAATAAACAAACAAAAAATTTTGCTTCATGAAATTTATTTTGTTTCTAGAAACATGTGAACTTTAGTAAATTTTTCCATTACAAAGTTAAATACTGTTTTATTTATGTTAGTAGTCCTTCTGATAATATTAAAATTTTAAATGGCCATAGATTTTTTCTCCTTGATTAACTTAAATAAATAGATATAAGGGATTTCAACAAGTTTCATCGTTATCAGCCTTATCTGTCGAAGTCTAATTACATGCCCCAGCAGTAAGTGTAGAACAAGAAAACTTCTGAAGTTTTCCCTGACAAAGATGACAGACATGCAGCATGCCATGCAGTAACTTAATCAACTATAGTGCTAGCAACGTTACCAAATGTATTTCAAAAATAGAGAAATATGTATTTCAGAAACAAATAAGAGAAATGTGGTATTTTAATATAGCCTGTTTTTTCTCTGGCTGAACTTCAAACAGGTGAGAGTAAAAATTACAATGCCATTAAAAATAAAAAAAATAAAAAAATAAAAAAAATCAGCCTGCCTATATGTAACAACTGCAAAAGTATCACAGCGTACAGGAAGCACTCAAAACATCAAAACATCCTCAGAATAATTGGAAGGTATGCAGCAACATTTTATTATGTTGGGGTTTTTTTGTGTTTGACCTGACAAGAGTTCCAGCTAAGTGCTGGGAGTTATCATACATGCTAAATTGTATTAAAGTGATAGATTGTAAGTTTAGATGAACTACATTGAAAAATGAAGTGTGGAATATATGTCCGATTCATTCAACCTTTTTGGTGCAACCCTGAGATCTTCCAAATATTTTAATTTATATGATTAGATTATAGCTACAAGTATATATTTACATGCAATCTGTCAAATACTTTATTTCTAAGAACAAACTAGAAATAGATAATATAAAATTACTATCACAGTGATGGAAGAAAATGAACTAGAAAGCTAAAATGCTCTGGAGCTCTTAACTAGACTCCTTTTTGATTTTTCGACACCTGCAGCTCATTGGGGTTCTCTGATCAGCAAGGAACCTTTCAGAGATGTAAAGAACTTCTTCAATGTTTCTGATTTGGACATGATGAAAGACTCAGGCTGAACAAATACTGTCTCTGTATGTCTTCCCAATCTGCAGTAAGAGCATCTGTTGGGCTGATAACCTATTCCCCTCAAAGACTGTCATCTCTATCTTTGCTGCTTTTAAAAAGTTGAAATCTATAAACTACTGAAGTAAGACATTTCAAATATTTTGAAATAATCTCTTGAAACTTTTTTTTGGCTAGTAATAATTATGCAATATCAACTATAGCTAAATTTGTACTGATTAATGCAAGGAAACGATACAGCATGCTCTCTTGACAGGGCAGAATGGTTCCCAGACACATTTCTCAGGTTTAATCTCTAAAATCAGATCACATAACTACAAACCATTTGGTTTTGAGCAATCTTTAAATCCCTATAGCATGACTGGGACCTTAAGGCATAAATATTTTAAGCTAGAAATATCTGCAATAACATAGCAGATTTCCTCCTTATCTTTTCCTTCCTCCCTTCTTACTTTCTTATCTTTCTTCCTCTTCAGTTGATCATCTGTCTTTCCTTCTGTCCATCTGTTTTTCTTTCTCACTTTCTTTCCTATCCTTCCTTTCTTCACCTGCCAAACTACCTATGTTATACCCTACCCCCCCTTCTTCCCTTTTTCCTTCCCATCTCTCTGCATACTACTATTGACTGAAGGGGAAATGTGTTTAATGTCTTTAATGTAAAGTTCCTTAATGCAAATCTGTTTCTTTCTATCCTTAGTGACTGTTTTAACTGTATTTCTAGTAAAATGTGGGTAGTACTGTAGAGAGGAAACTTGAACTTGTTTTCAATTGCTTTTAGAAAACATTTTTTCTAATGTGAAATGTCCTTAAATCCCTTTTTTTTTTTTTAGGATTTGTTTTGGAATTAGTTCACTCCAATAAAGATTACATAAGCAAACTGTTGTGCGCATAGTCTGGGCTGAGAAGAACCAGAAAGACAATCACCAAGAGCTTATTTGATGTACCTAAAGTCATTCCAGGCTAGTTCCCTTTCATAAACAATTTCCCTATGTTATCAGCTGGGGAAGGCTATTGTTATGATTCCCATTACATGGAACGTGGAAAAAGAGAACGGGATAATGAACATACGGAGTCAAGACACTACCAAGTAGTGAAAACACTCAATGCCAAAGACTAGAAAAAGCTCTGTTGTTTTTTTTGGTTGTTTTCTTTTGTATTGTTTTTGTTTTGTTTTTGTTTTGTTTTAATGTTTTAAATTGGTCTTAATGCAAAAAGACACTTACAAATAAAGTACATAAAGCATTTTTATTTCTTTATACCAGTGTAGCTACTGTTGCTAAAGCAATCATACTCTTTGAGATATGAGCAACCATTAGACTCACAAAGAAGGATAAACTTCATTGCAATACTGCTGGTTAAGCTGCATGGTTTTCTGAATTATTTGATCAGTTGTTTAACATGTCCCTCACGTAATGAAGGTTTCAAGCAGCTCAGCAAGAAAGACAGTGTAATGCATTCACCCTCACCCATTAAAACTTTGGAAAAGTGCATTTTTTTACCTACTCTTGAGCAGGGATTAGAAACTGTATTATCAGCTCTGCAGATGCCAGACAGCGTCTTATTCATACCTTGAAGCTTTCTATCCCTAAAGATACCTCCTTTACAGAAACTATTGATTTCTCCACCTGATGCACAGTCACTTTCACCAAGTATTCTGGTTTTCTGTTTGCCTGCATGACTTTTATGGAGGGAATCATTGATTTTTTTTTTTTTTTTTTCAATTGTTTTTTAAAATAGTTCTTTACAAATTCACCTTCCTTCTTTGGTGTTGAAAGAAGAAAAGAGAAGTATATAGAAAAAGTCTACTTTGACACTGAATCTCTGAAGAATATGGGATGTATATATGCAGACTTTACACTGTGTTATACACAGTAGCTGTGTTTCTCAAGAAGAAAAAAAAAAGAGCCTATGTTAAATGGAAAATAATCATGGAAATCAAAGTGAATACTTAGGAAGTATTTATTTTTCTTTTAGTATCATACAAATTTCATAATGACATTCGTGCACTTTCATAAATATTACTTACTTTAGTACAGCTGATTTCATAGGATAAGACAGATCTACGGGATATATTCCCCATAAACTTATATAAATGAAATTTTATATCCAATTCTATGGTAGATAAATCTCAAAACTGTAAGCTTGTATTCAACTGTAAGTTAGGAAGTGTTCCACACTCTTTTTTTCTGTTTAGATTTACTTTATAGAATCATTACTAACACATTCATTCTACTGATCTTGTTCTCTCTTATAAAGATTAAATTCACCATTTTCTGAAGAAAGCTAATACATATACACTACTGTTTTTTGTAAGGTTAATATGAGCTTTTACATAATGTCTAAATTATTTTATTGCAAACACTTGGATACATGGAGAATTTCTGCTTTGCTAATTTTTTCAGTTTATATCTTCAGATATGATAGTATAAAAATATGTTAAACTACGTGATAAGAGAAACAATGAAAAATCTACTTTTTTCTGTTTCAAACAGAAGCCCTAAAGATTAATAAAATAAGCAGATCAAGGACCTACTGCATGTAGCTATAAGAATACTTAAAAGTTGGGGTTTTTTTATGTTAAGAACACTAAGAATTTTTATTTAAACAGCATAAATCTATCCCTGTCTACTCTGATATACTATATTGAACTTTAAATAAAGTGTCACTATAAAGACATTTTACCTTGAGAGAAATGTAATTTCAATCATACACTTCAGATGAATTCTTGTGCTGCAGCAGATGACTGAAATTTGTTATAAGACACTATTTTTTTCTAACACATTGCTAGACTGAAGCACAGATGGTTCAAATTGAGACTTTATAAGCATTGTTATTCATAGTTGAGAATTAAATCCTCACTCTGTTAATGGCTGTGATAGTTTTAATCTAATTTGCAAGGAGATTAAGGTTTTATTTGGGTATCAACCCATTCCTTGTTTATCTATGAATATGAATATGATCTGAAAAATATATATTGAAACTATCTCTGTATGTCTCTTACATAATTTTTAACATTTGTTTACAGAATCTGGAAAATACTGATACTTCCTATTTATTTAGTAATTTAAATAAACTGCATATGAGATTTGAGTCTTGCAAAATTGCATTTTTCATATTTTTGAGAGCTGTAATTGAAAATCTAAACAAGAAAATCAAAAAAGCTCCTAAAAAAAAAAAAAAAAAGGATGGAATTCAGTATTGCTAACTTGAAAGATTGTGTCTGTTGACAAATGTTTGATTTGGCTATATTGTCAAGAGCAAGGTGTCTGATGATATTTAGTGAGAGATCTGGCCTTCATACTTCCTTCTTTTTTTTTTTTTTTCAGTCTGAATCTTGACTTTTAGAGGATGTCATGGTCAGCCAAAATGGATTTCTAGAACAGAAATTCAATTAATTGAACTATAAACATTTAACTGCATAGGGCACTGGATCAAGTCTTAAATGCTCCAGTTCAAACATTTGTGAGACATCATAATGTAAATGGAGGAGCAAAGTGTTAGTTTTCTCATGGGAGAAATAATTAAGATGATATGGGCACAAAGCATTTCTTCTTATTTATTCTTATTCTTATTCTTATTCTTATTCTTATTCTTATTCTTATT